>NC_140973.1:2175587-2260587 GCF_056783735.1 Eptatretus burgeri
ACGACGCGAGCACCCCCTCGTCTGGTGTCGCCGCCTCTCCACAGCTCGCCCCCTCCGCTCCGACTCCAACGCACACGACGAGCAGCTCCACCGCCCGCGAAGTCCCGACCCTCTGCTTCCGACTCTCCTGCTTCCGACTCTCCTACTCTCCGCCTCTGGACTCTCCGACTCTCCACCCTCCGACTCTTTCTGCTGACTCTCTCGTTCCGACTCCTCGTTCTCGTTCTGCTGACTCTCCGACCTCGTTCTGCTGACTCCCTTCTGACTGACGAACACCGTCCTTTTATCCCCCCGTAACTTCGCCTTTGACCCCCTCCCTTTGACCTTTCACCTCGCTCCCCATTGGCCCGAGAAAAAGTGGGCGTGAAGGCTTTTTGATCCACAAATTTGCATATATCGATCGTTCTGGAGGCGGGGCCAAATCGCCCCTCGCTCACCGATTGGACGGCAAAAAGTGGGCGTGTGTCGTTTTTGATCCGTTTTTGAAGCAGAAAATCCGTGATTTTGTACACGCTGTTCAACGTGCGCCCTACACGAGTCCAGCATCGGTGCCCATGAGTGGCGCGAGATGACGGTGATGCGATGGTGGCGAGTTGTGACGGTAAAGGTCATGGCGGTTGTGGTGAAGCGGCGTTGTGGTTGGTGGTTGTTGTTGTGGTTGTGATGGTGGCGATTGGTCCAAAATAAAGATAGTAAAAGAAAAACGGCTATCCTAAAGAGTCGCAGCACGTATAAATGACATGTATTCCCACTAGACAACGGGTTTGGGCCTAACTACACATGCACTTACCGAGATACCTCACCTAAGGGACCTGAATGGTGGTTTGCGAATCTGGTAACCACAACAATATATTTAGAAACCCAAAACATGCAATGACAGCCTTTGGTTTATGTGATACACAAACTCATAAAGGTTTGTTCACACCAACAATACACTTCAATATGAGCTCCGTTTGTCGTGTGCAGGACATCAAGGCGGTACACGAGTTCTTGCCATGTTCGGCTCAGCATGTTTGTGTCCACCAGTGTGCATGCGGCTGTGATCCGAGAACGAAGATCCTCCAGATTTACCACTTTGGTGTTGTAGACATCTCTGACAAACCCCCACAGATAAATAAATCAAGGGGGTTACGTCTGGTTATTGTGGGGGGGGGCCAGGCGGTTGGTCCATCTCGGCCATTCCAGCGACCTGGAAATTTTTCATTCAGGATGGCTCGAAAGATTAAGGCCCAATGAAGGGGAGCGCTGTCCTGTTGAAAAATTAGATCGGGTTGCAGATCTTCAATCTGTCGGAAGGCGAATCCTTCCAACATGTTCATGTAAATTGTGGTCCCCGTGTCCTCTACAAAGAAAAACGGACCCACCAAGCGGTCATGGAGAAGGCCACACCACATATTGACCTTTGGACTGTCATGCATGTGTTCAATGACTATGTGGGGGTTTTCAGAGCCCCAAATCCTCACATTGTGCTGGTTGACCTTCCCCGATATATGAAAGAAAGCTTCGTCTGTGACCATAACCTTTTCCAGGTAATCTTCATCATCCTTCACTCGACTGAGCATTTCCAAGGCAAACGTCTTGTGTTTGGGTCCTTCATCTGGTTTGAGTTGGTGCAGAATCTGCACCTTACAGGAATAAAGGTTCAGTCTTTTATGCAAAATCCCATGTGCAGTGGTGGTTGGTAGTCTCAGTTCTCTGGATGCGTGTCGGTTTGATTTTCTGGAACTTTGTTGAAATGATTCACACACTCGTTCAACGTCTGCTGCACTTGTGCTTGATCGACCTTTTCTGTTTCTGACAACTTCCAGTCTCCTTAAACCTCTTGGGCCACTCTCTGATACTAGTCCACGATGGTGGATTCCTTCCTTACCTTGTACGGAAATTGCACTGAACGTGTGTGTCCGATCTCGTCTCAATGAACCATTTGACGGACTGAGCTTTCTCCTGTGGAGTCCCCAATTATATTTTACATTAAAACACCAGACCTGAAAATAAAGGAAACTTCATGAGTTTCTGTATCATTGTATCATTTGTGGTACTAAATATGTTAATAACCAAATTTGTCCAGGTCTTTTTGGAACAGCCTGTACAGTATTGTAAGATATGTCAAAAATTGATTGGGCCCGATATGTTCGACTGGATGAGGCATTGCGTGGCGGAAGTATGGGCTCCAACGAGTGCCCTTCTAGTATCGTCTGAATCCGTCCACAACTTTTTCAGATATCCTGTTCACAAACAAGCAAACAAACAAAAAAAAAGAACGACATCATACAGAGCACAATTCTTGCAAAATCCAGAAAACAAATTGGACCTTAAAAATCATTGGTGGTTGAATTCAATGACCAAATATGCAAATCATCAACAAATTTCCAAGTCAATCGGATGAAAACTGAGGATTTTAGAAACTTCACCTTCGTTGTTGACCTTTGGCCTATTGACCTTTTGACCTTTAAACCTCAAAAACGAATTGGTGGTTGAATGCAGTGACCAAATATGCAAATCCTGTTCAAATTTCTAAGTCAGTCGGATGAAAATTGACAAATTTACAAATTTGGCCTACGTCGACCTTTTTGCCAAAGTTCACCTCAAAAATCAAGTCAATCAGATAGAAACTGAGGATTTTAGAAATCTGACAAAGTTGTTGACCTTTGGCCTATGTTGATCTTTTGACCTCAAAAACAATAGGCTTCTTGCTTATCACAAACTACAGATAGTGAAGTTTCGTGAACTTCTTCTTCTTCTTCTTCTTTCGGCTGCTCCCGTTAGGGGTCGCCACAGCGGATCATCCGTGTGATCCGCATAGTGATTTGGCACAGGTTTTACGCCGGATGCCCTTCCTGACGCAACCCTGGTCGCCTCTTACGACACAGGGATATGGTACACCTATTTTAACCGGGGTATACACCGGCCCAGTACACTGGTACTCATTTCGCCGACCTCGGAAGGATGACAGGCTGAGTCAACCCCCTGGTGTATTAATTCAGTGGCCCAACGGGGCTTGAACTCAGGACCTTTTGGATCCCAAGCCGCTGCCCTAACCACTGTGCCAACACACCAGGCTAGTGAAGTTTCGTGAACATCGGTTTAAATTTGTGACCTGTAGGTGATAGACATACAAACAGACAGACAGACAGACAGACAGAACAATGCACACAACCAACCAATATACTTGAAAAATGTTTGATTTCCACAACTAACAAATAGACAGGGATGATAACATAACCTGAGCTGGACGGCTCAGAGGTGAGTGCGCATATTTGCATGCTATCATGTGAGCCCTTGATGTGTTTATTGATAAAAAAAAAATTCCAATTTCAAAACATATTTCATTATATTGTGTGTGCATAAAGTGGTGATCTAGAAATTTGTCGCATTACAGCAACTTCGTTGTCATGGGAGCAATTAATCAGTTGTTGCTGTGCTTGATATGGTAATTGCCTACCATGTCTTCATCATCATCCACATCCTCATCACCCAGTGCGTCATAATATTCATTGATGGTCGCAATGTTGAGCCGGTTCTGGGCCCATGTCACAGCCACAAGGAGCAAGAGGACAAGGAGGAGCAGAGACCGGGTGATTGGTGTCCGTGAAGACATTGCTTTTGTTCTGTCAAGGTGCACAATGACAGGTACACAGATGTGTAGGTTTGTGTTACTTATCAAGCACGAGCAAATACCACCCGTCGATTCACTGATTGGAATACTAAGAGGGGGAGGAGGGGAGAGAGGGGTGGGGGAGGGGGGGGGAGAGAGGGGTGGGGGAGGGTGAGGAGGTGGAGCGGGAAAGCGAGAACGGGGGGGGGGGGTCGGGTGAGAAGACGTTCACCATCCATGGAGAATCCACCGCTGCCAGCGAGGACCGAAGGGACATCACCATGGATAAATCTATGCACGTTTCACGAGCGGAGTACGAGTCCGTTTTCGAGCACATTAGTCCAGTCAAATGAGGAAATAACCCGTCACAAATTGCAATAGTAATGATTCCAACACTATTCAACTCAGAAATATGTCTGAAATAACATATCCAAAATGTAATTGAATACACAGTTGGGAACAGGGTCGAATTTGCACAAATTCAAAATGGTCGCCACAAACCGGTTTAATCGAAGTTTCAGCCATTATTTAAGCTATTATCGTGGTGATAACTGACTATTGTTGTTGGTGGTATCACAAATAGAAGGCCAGTGTATAGCTGGGGCACTGTATACATGGAATTTTGGAAATCTGCAAAAAATAATTAATTTTATCAATAAAAATGGCTAAATTATAAGTAAAAAATTGTAAAAGAGAGTATGATCGATGAATAAAATGAAACATTCATTTGTCATTAAATTACACTGGTCAAAACATGATGATGCATATCCCTACACAGGATATCTGTTACTCTATTCAGACAAATACATCATACAAAATCATAAATATAGGTAAATCACTTTTAAGCATGATATTGTTAATGGTGTACGTATAAAAATGAATATTGGGTTATGACGAATATGAAACTTTTATGCGACGATCCTATGCATGTGGCCCCGCATGTCAGTTGCTCCAGCAATGTTAACAGGGCTAACATGGCTAATGGATTGATATATGTATGTGATCCATCAGTGTTATGTACTAGATAAGGCACGTATTCATTGTATTATTGTGAACCCTCTCTATTTCCAGGGTGAGTCGTGATGTATGAAAAGCTGAGTAGTGTTATATGCCAGAAATCCATATCGTCAGACCAACCAAGCTCCCAACTCACTGCAAAGGGTTGTGATGGCATCAATAGAGCAAGTACAGCCAGACACAGTAACATTAATGCTCTACCTGGACAACATGTCCACCAGAACTGTCGCCAAGTTTAACAAACCTTCATTACATAGAGCAATCCAACCGTAAGAGACTTGGTGATCTTCCTTCATCCAATGACAAACCATCTTTGCGATCATCGGTGAGTTTATTTGATTATGCCAGTCACTGCCTCTTTTGTGCCCAGGGTGATCCCCGAGAAGGCAGGAATCCCGATTTGAAATTCAGATGTGATCCTGTTCTAAGTGGTCTAGTTGTTGTTGTGAAGGTAATGTTAAGGTAATATTTATTTTTTTTCAGATGAGATCCTGTTCTTGGCGGTGTTGCTGTTGTTGTGAAGGTAATGTTGAGGTAATATTAATTTTTTTGGATGAGATCCTGTTCTGGGCGGTGTAGTTGACGTTGTGAAGGTAATGTTGAGGATTTTTTTTTTTTTTTTAGATGAGATCCTGTTCTCGGCAGTGTTGTTGTCATTGTGAAGGTAATGTTGAGGATTTTTTTTTCAGATGAGATCCTTTTCTAGGCGGTGTAGTTGTTGTTGTGAACGTAATGTTGAGGTATAATGTTGAGGTAATATTAATTTTTTTCAGATGAGATCCTGTTCTTGGCGGTGTTGCTGTTATTGTGAAGGTAATGTTGAGGTAATATTAATTTTTTTGGATGAGATCCTGTTCTGGGCGGTGCAGTTGACGTTGTGAAGGTAATGTTGAGGATTTTTTTTTTTTCAAATGGGATCCTGTTCTAGGCGGTGTAGTTGTTGTTGTGAAGGTAATGTTGAGGATTTTTTTTTTCAGATGAGATCCTGTTCTAGGCGGTGTAGTTGTTGTTGTGAAGGTAATGTTGAGGATTTTTTTTTCAGATGAGATCCTGTTCTAGGCGGTATCGTTGTTGTTGTGAAGGTGATGATGAGGATTTTATTTTTCAGATTAGATCCTGTTCTAGGCGGTGTAGTTGTTGTTGTGAAGGTAATGTTGAGGTAATATTAATTTTTTTGGATGAGATCCTGTTCTGGGCGGTGTAGTTGTTGTTGTGAAGGTAATGTTGAGGTATAATGTGAGGTAATATTTATTTTTTTTAGATGAGATCCTGTTCCAGGCGGTGTAGTTGTTGTTGTGAAGGTAATGTTGAGGTAATATTAATTTTTTTGGATGAGATCCTGTTCTGGGCGGTGAAATTGACGTTGTGAAGGTAATGTTGAGGATTTTTTTTTTCAGATGACATCCTGTTCTGGGCGGTGTCGTTGTTGTTGTGAAGGTAATGTTGAGGTATAATGTTGAGGTAATATTTATTTTTTCAGATAAGATCCTGTTCTAGGCGGTGTAGTTGTTGTTGTGAAGGTAATGTTAAGGTAATATTTATTTATTTTCAGATGTGATCCTGTTCTAAGTGGTCTAGTTGTTGTTGTGAAGGTAATGTTAAGGTAATATTTATTTTTTTTCAGATGAGATCCTGTTCTGGGCTGTGTAGTTGTTGTTGTGAAGGTCATGTTTAGGTAATATTTATTTTTTCATTGCAAAAAAACTTTAATTTGATATATTTAAGAAGCAAATGTAAGAAGAATTCTACGTTCGCTTATTGGCTTTGCCTATTCCATATTATATTACATAAGCCATACACATGTTTTTGTATCATGAATGTACATTGGGTTATTTTTTCGCGTGAAGCCGCTTCAATGTTTTACCATTTCCATGTGTCCGTCTGTCAACAAGGACGAATGTGTCCAAGAGCCGCATCCTAAAGGTTTTGTCTTCACCAGAAGAAAAACAAGAAGAGGAAGAAGAATAAAAAAAAACAACTTCCGATATTTCGTCACGTCACGTCCATCATGGACGATCTTCGTTCATGACTACAAAATAGTGTATTTACGAAATTACAACACATTAAATGGAATAATCTTTAAATAGTAACGTGAACTTTTCGAAACTTAAAAGCAAATGTCCGAATATATTTAATAGTTCATGATGGATGCTCTCAAAAGGCACCCTCAATGCGAGGATGTTTACAGGTGTTTAGTATTTAAGGAGATCCGGATCCTGTAAATAAAAGTGTCCAAAAGGTTTTATCTGAAGAAGAAGAAGAAGAAGAAGAAGAAGAAGAAGAAGAAGAAGAAGAAGAATTCCAAGCTCCCTGAGAGCAGCGTTCGCTACGCGAAACGCTGCTAAAAAGTTCCCGAGGACACCCAAAAGACCAAGATTTTTTTTTTGGTATACATTGTCGAGGCTCATATGAGAGCTAACACACAGAATATATCACAAAGGGAGCAGAAGACAAGAGGGGTGGGAGAAAAGCACAAAACAGTGGGGAACAGAGACATGAGGGGATCTGTGGAAGGGAGAGGGATGGGGCAGGGAACAAGGGGTGTACAAGATGGGCATTACAGGGACTTTCAGGAAGGAAAGAAAGGAATTTGAAGGAGGTGGGTTTGGGGAGAATTAACGGGGGAAGAAAAGATCGAGGATTTGGATGGGGGAAGATAAGAGATGGTGGTGAACAGCTGTTTTGAAGATCTAGAGGAAAGAGTGGGATCAAAGAGAATGTGAGTTTGTTCCAGAGGTGGGAAAAAAGAAGGAATGAAAGAGTGAAGGTGAACAGTGATTCGTGATTTTGGTAGTTTTACCAGAAGGGGGTTTCTGGCGGACCTTGAGCACCCTGTGGAAATATGGTGGGGACCAATCGCAGACAGAGCAGGAGGGGTGAGACCGGAGAGGAGACAGTAGAAGACGGAAAGACAACTGACCTGCCTGCAGTGAGAGACCCAGGCTCAGTCTCATCACTGAAGATACCAATAATGCTGAATGCCCTGGTTTCCACGGCGTGAAACCGGGAAAGGTGAAAGGCAGGTACACCAGCCCAGAGGGGAGAGCAGTACTCCATCATGCTGTGGATAAAAGCTTTGTACATGGTGAGGAGCTCAGGTGGGCCAAGGAAGGACTTTGCATGATGGAGGATGCCCATTCAGCGAATGGCTTCAGAGGCCAGGTTAGAAATGTGACTTTCCCAGGAAAGATCATGGCAGATAGTGAGACCCAGAGGCTTGAATGAAAGGACTTCTTCAAGATTGTTGTTGAGGAAGTAGATGGGGAGATTTTCCAAACGGTCCTTTCGGAGAGACATAGTGAGAGTGTGAGATTTGTCCGGATTGTGTTGGACCACGTGTTGGACCAGCTTGTAATTTTCTCGAGATCTGCAGAGAGTGAAGAGGTTGCTGCTTGCCGATCAGAGGAATGACAGATGGTACTCTAGAGTGTGTCATCATCACCAAAGAGATAAAGAGGAATTTCCAGAGAGTCAGAGAGATCATTGATGAAAACCAGAAAAAGCACAGGGCCCAGAACACTGCCTTGAGGAACTCCAGCCTGAATAGGAAGAGGGGATGAGAGAACTCCATTTAGAGCCACACGTTGACTGTGACAGGAGAGGAAGTCCGTGAGCCATGAGTGGAGATGTCCTTGGATACCATAGGAAGAGAGTTTGGTGAGCAGGGCAGGGTGCCAGACCATATTGAAAGCAAGTGATATGTCTAGGGATATGGCTCTGATTTCATGTCTGGCATTCAGTAACTCCATCCATTGTTGGGAAATCAGGAGCAGCAAGTCCAGGGTAGAGTGACCTCGTCTGAATCCAAATTGAAGATCGGAAATCAAGCCGTTGGAGAAGAGGAAGGATTTAATGTCAGAAGCGATGATGGATTCCATTACCTTGCTGATGATTGGGAGACGGCTGATTGGTCTGTAGTTGCAGGGATCTGCTTTTGCACCTTTTTTATGCAGGGCAGTAATGTTTGCTGATTTCCAAGCAGATGGCAGATGACCTTGAGCAAATGAGAGGGTGAATATAACGGAGAGAGGGTGAGCAAGAGCAGAGGAGTAGGTTTTTAGGACACGTGGGCTGATGCCATCTGGACCCGTTGCAGAATCTGAGTTGAGGTTTGACAGAAAGCTCTCCACTTTGTCAGGAGAAATGGACACAGAGTCCAGGGACAGTTGGGTATGACTGGGTAAGCTGGGTACAGAACGCGATTGGTTTGGGACACAAGATTTAGAAGCAAACACAGAGTTTAGACATTCAGCCTTTTCACATGCAGTGTCAGCTGTGCGGCGATTTGAGGTAAGGGAGGGGATGGAGGGGGAACACACACCAGAAACAGACTTAACTCGATGCCACCAGTATTTGGAGGAGGGAAATAGGTTTGAGTTCAGACTTGAGATGAGGAAGACGTTGTTTCCTGTCTCTCCTGAGGGTAGACACACCCATGTTCCGAGCTTTGTGGAAGGAACTGAGTTTACCGTCAGTTGGACTTGCCTTCCATGAGGCGAAGGCAAGTTGTTTCAGGAAAATTGGCTCGTCACAAACTTCAGTGTACAAACATACTTTTACCACAGACAGATCCTGTCACATTCGCCAAAATCTCGGTAGTCCATGCACGTTGGGGATTCTTTCCCTTTGGTGTAGGTATGTTCATGGTTCCAAACCCAGCACGTTCTCTCACGACTGCAATCCAAGGTTATGAACGAAGGTACCTGTCGGCTACCAATCAAATGGATTTTTGTCAGTTGGGGTCTATTATTTCTGAGTAACGTTTAAGTGAACACATCAACAGCGTAACGTTTTTGAAACTTGCGTTTCAAATAAACAGATACAAAGTCGAATGAGGAAGGTCTCCATTTCATACAATGTCCAACTCTGATTCCTGTGTTGAGTTGTTTCCACCCAGTGTCCCAGTCCTGCTGCCTCAACTCACATGTGTTCACCTCGTCCTCCAGGGCTGTCGAACGATCGAGTGCTGTCACGTCATTCTCTCTCGCACACTGGCCCATCCAGGATGATTGAAGAGCTCAAAGGAATTCTTTCCTAATACAAAATCTTAATGATTTTTCATCAACCTGGTTATAATCAGCTCCACGCGTTAACAACTGCTCTGGACATTAACACCTCATTCACTCATCAGAGTTAAATCGAGTGCGGAGATGATCGAAACACACCTCTCATCACATGTCACCCGTCTCTCTACACCTCCCTCTCGCAGGTTTATATAGTATCACAGAACAATCCCATGCCTTCCAGCAAATGCAATTCTCGTCCGTACTGGAAGTTTTATCTGAGAACGTTCCAGCTCCTTCACAAATCTCACCAAGCAGTTTACAGTACAATACTATCTATACTATATAGACTATAGATATACATTACCATCTGTCATTCAATACTATATAGACTATAGATATCAAAAGATCTATAGTCAAATGTAGCTCATTACATCAAGCAGTTTATATTACAATTTACCGATCCGTGCGGAACGAAACTCATAACATGTAACCATCAATTTTAATCGTTCATTTACAGGCATTTACTAATACTTGTTCACAAATACCACAACATCTCACTTTTAACTGACAGCTTGGTGAAAGGCAAACTAATGCTCAAACAGTGCAGACGGCAGGTATGCAACAAGATCTTGAAGACCAATGAGAATTTGGTCTGATGGATGAACGGGCCCACTAGTAATTCTACAGGGTTCTAAAGGGTAATTCTAATGGGTGGTAAAGGGTAATTTTAAAGAGTTCTAAAAGGTAATTCTGGTGGGATTTAAAGGGTTCGGAAGGGTAATTCTAAAGGGTTTGGTTCATTTCTGGGCTTTGTCTATTTAATATTAAAAATGCCAAACTGAACCACTTCCTTTGGACACAGGTGTGATTTTTAACATGAAATAGATAAAGCCTCTACATGTTGTTGTTGTTGCTCCCGTTAGCGGTCGCCACAGCGGATCATCCGTTATGATCTGCATATTGATTTGGCACAGGTTTTACGCCGGATGCCCTTCCTGACGCAACCCTGGTCGCCTCTTACGACACAGGGATAAGGATTGGGTTTTGCCATGATTCCGGGCTGCCCTACACCCTCTCATAGCGCAGCCCAGCACAGAGCCCCTGACCTCAAGCGATCCTCCAACCCAAGCCTCCGAGTAGCCGGATTACAGGCGCACGCCACTACGCCCGGTAGATAAAGCCTCCACATATAGAAATGAAACATGGTGGGTTAGAGAGTTTCTTCTTTTTCATTGGGACCAGTAGGGGACACGTATTGCAAATCAATTTTTGCTCTTGTTTTTAATGTTCATCAAATCTTCATCACTAAATAACTCGATTTTGCAACATCATCATGGCAACATTTTATTGTATTTTATTATTGGATCTCATTTCCCCTCATTTGCATTGCAAACACAATGTATACAGAGAGGGGGAGAGGCATGGAGAGGGAGAAACGGGGAGAGGGATAGACGGGGAGAGGGAGAAACAGGGAGAGGGACAGGCAGGGAGAGGGACAGGCAGGGAGAGGGAGAGACAGGGAGAGGGAGAGACAGGGAGAGGGAGAGACAGGGAGAGGGAGAGACAGGGAGAGGGAGAGACAGGGAGAGGGAGAGACAGGGAGAGGGAGAGACAGGGAGAGGGAGAGACAGGGAGAGGGAGAGACAGGGAGAGACAGAGACAGAGACAGAGACAGAGACAGAGACAGAGACAGAGACAGAGACAGAGAGAGAGAGAGAGAGAGAGAGAGAGAGAGAGAGAGAGAGAGAGAGAGAGAGAGAGAGAGAGAGAGAGAGAGAGAGAGAGAGAGACAGAGACAGAGACAGAGACAGAGACAGAGAGAGAGAGACACAGAGACAGAGACAGAGACAGAGACAGAGAGAGAGACAGAGAGAGAAGGTTTAAAAGGATTAAATACCGCATTGAAGGGTACTGCAATGATGAGCAGCACAAAGATGATGCTGTTTCAGCTGGATGGAAAAAGTCAGAAACGAACTGAGTGAGCAAAGAATGAGGAAAAGGGAAGGGTTATGGTTGTATGAGAGGAGGAGTTCTAAAAGGATGGGATGAGAGTGAACAGTGTGTGGAGGGGGTTGAGGAAACAGAGAGGCCGAACAGTTCAATTCGAAATCCTGCAGGAAAACGTTTGGCTGGAATTGCAATGAGAGTTGTGCAGTGTGCGATGAACTGGAAGGCTTGTGATGGTGTGGGCAACCGGCCAGAAAGCGAAGACGATGAAGTATTGGAGAATGGCACGGCGAGGCCGGGGCCCACATTCATTTGGCAATTGTGAGATGATCAAGTCATCTGTTTGCAATCATCTCACCACTCTGCCAAAACCATTAAGCCTGGTTGGATATGTAGGACATGAACAACAACCTGGAATTCCCTTTTCAATGAAATTGTTACTGGGTACACAAATGTGAAAGGTTGTTGAGTACCCTCGAGGGAGAGAGGGGAAGAGTGGAAAAAATATGGGATGGAGTGAGTGTTGGATTGCATAAGTTGAGGAATATGTTTGGAGACTGTGTCAGGGAAATCCTCCCATGGAGGAGGAGAAGGAAGCGTGAGGAAGAGAAATAATAAGAGAAGCAGAAGAAAGTCAAGAAGAACACAACTCACCTGCATTCGTTTGTTTTTCCTCAAATCATCTCCTGTATTTACAGTTACAACAAAATGTATTTCGTTTGCCTTTTTCAACAATGTTCCTGATCATGATTCACGAATTCTGAAGAAGAAAATCATCAAATATATCATCCATTGTGTGGTTGTTGTTGTTTATTCACACACAAAAACCACCTTCGCCCACATGAAGAAGGAAAACAAAACAAATAAAAACAATAATAATAATATATCGTGTACGGTACTAATAAAAGGAAATGTGTGTATGTGTATGTTTGTGTGTGTGTGTGTGTTTATGTATGTTTGTGTGTGTGTGTGTATATATGTGCGTGTGTACGTGTATGTGGGTGTGTATGTGTGTGTGCATGTTGGGTGGTCACTAGAGTTCCCTTATTGTCGGGTTTTCCGTGTGTGTGTGTGTGTGTGTGTGTGTGTGTGTGTGTTGTGTGTGTGTGTGTGTGTGTGTGTGTGTGTGTGTGTGTGTGTGTGTGTGTTTGTGTGTGTGTGGGTGTTTATGTATGTTTGTGTGTGTGTGTGTATATATGTGCGTGTGTACGTGTATGTGTGTGTGTGTGGTGTGTGTGCATGTTGGGTGGTCACTAGAGATCCCTTATTGGCGGGTTTTCCGTGTGTGTGTGTGTGTGTGTGTGTGTGTGTGTGTGTGTGTGTGTGTGTGTATGTGTATGTGTATTGTGTGTGTATGTTGGGTGGCCACTTGAGTACCCTTATTGTCGAGTTTTCCATCTGTGTGTATGTGTATGTTTGTGTGTGTGTGTGTGTTTATGTATGTTTGTGTGTGTGTGTGTATATATGTGCGTGTGTACGTGTATGTGGGTGTGTATGTGTGTGTGCATGTTGGGTGGTCACTAGAGTTCCCTTATTGTCGGGTTTTGCGTGTGTGTGTGTGTGTGTGTGTGTGTGTGTGTGTGTGTGTTGTGTGTGTGTGTGTGTGTGTGTGTGTGTGTGTGTGTGTGTGTGTGTGTGTGTGTGTGTGTGTGTGTATGTTTGTGTGTGTGTGTGTGTTTATGTATGTTTGTGTGTGTGTGTGTATATATGTGCGTGTGTACGTGTATGTGTGTGTGTGTGTTGTGTGTGCATGTTGGGTGGTCACTAGAGTTCCCTTATTGTCGGGTTTTCCGTGTGTGTGTGTGTGTGTGTGTGTGTGTGTGTGTGTGTGTGTGTATGTGTATGTGTATTGTGTGTGTATGTTGGGTGGTCACTTGAGTACCCTTATTGTCGAGTTTTTCAGCTGTGTGTATGTGTGTGTGTGTGTGTGCGTGTGTGTATGTATGAGTGTGTGTGTGTGTTGGGTGGTCACTAGAGTACCCTTATTGTCAGGTTTTCCATCTGTCTGTGTCTGTGTGTGTGTGTGTGTGTGTGTGTGTGTGTGTGTGTGTGTGTGTGTGTGTGTGTGTGTGTGTGTGTCTGCAACGCGAGGCTCCACAGCACAAACCAGCAAACCGATTTCGATGAAACTTGGCGAACAGGTGCCATATGGGATGGGAGTGTGCACGTTTGAGTTTCGTTGCTAAGCAACCACCCGTTGCTATGCAGCAGCTGAAAAACCACGTTTTAAGAATCCAAACGGTATTTTCAATACTTGTCCTACAGTTTTGAATGTGGAGAAACGAGACTTCGGAATGAAACACTTCGAGATATTTAGAAAATTTTACTCGAGCCGATTTTTGATTTTGGTTTTATTTTTCAAATGGTAGTCCTTCAAAAATTGGGTGTCTATTTACCGTCATTTTTTTTGTTTATTTGTTTGTTTGTCATGGATAGCTCTGGAGTCCAGAGGAGTCAACCAATTTTGATGAAACTTGACAGGTAGGTTCATACCAGGATCTAGTTCTATGCTTTTGAGCACTGTTGCTATGGACACCACCGTTGCCTAGCAACGGGACTTTGAAATTTTAGAAAAATCCCCCCCCCAAAGAAAATTTCTAAAATCAAAAATGGGCTTCCAGGCTTTTATGCGCACTATAATCAACCTCTTTGTCAAAAAGTTTCAGCCCGGTCCGTCAAAAACTGTATGACGAGTAAGCAATTATGTTGCGACCACCCATGTCACCTACCGGCTTGTGTATGTGTATATGTATTTATGTGTGTATGTGTGTGTGTATGTGTGTGTCTCCATATGTGGGTTTCAGATAGTTGAATGGAGTCCTCCCAGGGTGGCCTCAATGTATTCCCCTTCATTTCAATAAGGGGTCACGATTCAGGGACCAAGTTGTGAAGTTTTCTCTTTTCAAAGTTTTGTACCGAGGGATCTCTTCATGATCGTCACTGAGTCCCGGACGGCTTCCAACTGTAGTTGCTTTGTAGTGATATTCCCAGGAATGGTTTTTAATATCTCTGTGAGGTTCTTCGTCATCATTCCCATGAGGTTCTTTGTCTTCACTGGTACAACTTTGGCATTCTTCAGCTTCCAGCATCTTTTCACTTCATTCTTGAGGTCTTGGTATTTGGTCATTTTCTTAATTTCTGCATCATTGAGTCCAAAATCACCGGTATTAATGCCTCAATTGGCAATGCCTTCTTCTCTCTCATTTTTTTTGTATCTAAGTATGATATCTGGTCACAATGCTTTGTTTTCGATATTCATGCCTGATGGGATCATGATGTTGTATGTGAACGGTACTTCAATGTTTTCAGTGATGGCTTTTGGTTCATTTTCCCACAAATTTTCTGGAACTGGAATATCAAAGTTTTTGCAGATGTGCCAGCAGATTACTTTTGTTGATAGATCTACATTGTACAGCGATTCTGGCGTTGTACCCAATGCTAGCCTTAAAACCATGAAATTACATTATGGAGGAACAAACACACACAGTCATGCAGGTTTCAACGTAGGAAATAGAAGAAGAAGAAATTTATTGCATATGTGCAGTAGTATATATATATATATATATATATATATATATATATATATATATATATATATATATATATATATATATATATATATATGTATACAGGTATACTGGTCACATGACAATCACAACGCTTCATATTGGCTGGTTTCATCAATTATTGAGAGCACACACATATCGTATGTGTCAACACCCCCACTTGCTCTCACATTATTATCTCCTTCAATTCAAATCATCATAAAAAAAATAAAAATAATAAAAAACAAATATCATAGATGACATCATGTCGTCTCAACTTCAACAAACATGGTTAGTCTCCAAACATAAACTTTGCAAATTTACTTAACTTAAATTTCGTTGCAGGTTTTGTCATTACATCTGGTCTGTTGGGCAATACTCAAGACTTATTTTCCCATTATTTACAGTTGATCTTACAAAGTGAAACTTTATATCAACACGCTTACATCTCTGTCTGCTTACAGGATTCTTTGCTCACGCTATTTCACCTTGGTTATCCTCATAGATCTTAGGTGGTGCATACTGACCACCCATCAATACTTTCTAGTAGTTGAACTAGGTACAGACACTCCTGTGTGGTTGTGGCTAACGCCATATATTCTGCCTCACACGTGGACAATGCAACAGTTTGGCTGCTTTTTGGTTTTCCATGAAACCCAAGGACCATTCTAATTTAGCCTAACACAATAACCGGTTGTACTACGTCTGTCAACAACATGAGCTGCCCAATCTCCATCACTGTCTGCCCGTAGCCCCAGTCCCTCATTGTCACATTTCCTATAACACCACACTTTGTCAATTGTGCCTTTTAGATATCTTAGTACATGTTTCACAGTCGTCCACTGCTCTTCTGTTGGCTCACTAAAATACTGTGACAATTTACTCACTTCAAAACTTAGATTGGGTCTAGTACATGTAGTTAGATAGATTTGGCTACCTACTACCTCTCTGTATTTTCTGGCAGCACTAATTATTTCTGCACCATCAGTGTAATTCAACTTTTGTTCACAAGCTGTCGCTCTAGGTTTACAATCTTGCACGTCAAACCTCTCGAGCATTTTCTCCACATACCTCTTCTGTGACATTTTCACACGTTCATCACACTGGTCAAAATCAATACCAAGAAAATGTTTCGGTCTACCTAAGTCTTTCATCTGAAATTTTGCTCTGAGCAGCTCTTTCACAACCTTCAGTGCTTCTTCATCACCCGCAGCAATAACCAAGTCATCCTCCCATATGATGACAATCACTTTCTCATTCTCTGTTTTCCTTGTGTAAACACAATGATCATCTTTTGACTGTATCCTTTAGCTACATACCGTGCCTTGTACTTGTCGGATCCATCAACATTGCTTTTAATCGCATATATACCCATGTACCCCCACTGCACACTTACCCTCAGGCAAGCTGGTCGGAGTAAATGTGTCATGTTCTCTCAGTGATTTCATTTCCTCATCCATCGCACTGACCCATTCCTTCGAGTTAGTTGAGGTCACAGCTTCTCTGAAGGTTAGAGGTACATTACACATCAATCTGTAACAATAGTCTATGTTAGTCAGTGCCTGATCATCACTATCCACATCACATACATAGTCTCTTAAATACTCTGGTCTCTTCCTCAATCGAGAAGGGTACCGTGTAGACTCCTGTTTGGTCTCACTAGTCTGTGCTTGGCTGTTAATCTCAGGCCCAGAAGTCAGCCCTATTCAGCCCTATTGCTAGCCCTATTCAGCACTCCAAAGTCATCGTCGTCATCATCAACAGGCATCTTGTCAGTCTGTGTCTGCTGCTCCAACACTGTTTTGGACACAAACTCCACCAGTCTGTGCTTTTTCACCTTCCTATTGTCAGGATAGTAGACAATGTCGGCTGGGCTATTCTTGTCGTACCTGACAAAGATACCTTTCTCACACCTTGAGTCTATCTTTCTTTTGCCCTGCTTATAGGCAGAGCACACTGAGCCAAACTTCTGCATCCGAGACATGTTAGGCCGTCTTCCTGTCAACATTTGGTAAGGCGTCTGTTTTGTGCGATTGCTAAAACATCTGTTCCTCACGACAGCTGCTGTTTGCACTGCATAGGTCCATAACACTTTTGGCAACTCGCTCTCTATTAGCATTATGTGATAAAATATGTGAAGATGAATTATTCACCAGAGTAGACAGTGACGGGACCAGGGGGAGCAGCCTGAGAGTAAAGAAGAGGAGAGTTAAGACCGTAGTAAGGTAGGGGACTTTCACTCAGAGAGTAGTTAATGCATAGAATGGTCTCCCTGGAAAGGTAGTGGTAGCAGAAAAAGTAGATAAGTTTAAATTCGAATTAGATAGGTACCTGGAAGTTATGGAGATGGAGGGGTATGGGGATGTTGATAAGACTTTTAGGTAGTTTGGGTATTGATGGGCGATTGTGTACGGAGAGCTCTTGGTGGGGGTCTTGTTAAGGGGGGTTGTGTGGTTGATGTGTGTTTTTAACCAAACCCATGCCCCCTCTCCGAGGGGAAGAAAAGAAAAAAAAATACAAATTTTTCTTTTCTTTCATTAATTAGAAACATTTTTTTTTTTTGCATTTTCTTTCTTGGATCTTGGGTTGGTGTGGCGTTCGCGCAGGCATGATGGGCTGAATGACCTCCACCTGTGTTGGATTTCTTTGTTGTTTCCTTGTTGAAACTCCACACACAATTTTGATGAAACTTCACCACAACCTTCATCACCTTTGATGTAAAGTTTGTTCACGCCATGAAAAAATCAGGGTCTAAGGGGGTCGACGGGGAGGATGCCTCGCAAAGTATGTATTTGTTTTCTTCTTTGAAACCACACGTACAATTTCGATGAAATTTGACCACAACCTTCATCACCCGTGACGTACCAACGTTTGTTTACGCTATTTTATAAAACCAGGGTTGAAAGGGGATTACAGGGGCGGGGGTGGGACGTTGCTCCCCAAAATAGGTATTTGTTATCACATTGGTCTATCGGTACATTTTCCTGGTTCCATCACACATTTAATTCTTCCTCAGTATGATATCATTATTCTACCAGGTGTGCCCAGGTGTATTTTTTATGATGTCATAGGTGCCTTCATTTTGAGGTCTGAAGTGCACACATAGAACACCACATTCCAATCAGTAGGAAAATCTTTGAAGGTCATCTCAGGATAAATTGGTCCACAGAAAAAGATTGATGTCATATGCCACGTGATCCGACAGTCGTATTGTTTTTTTTTGTTAAAAACCTTCAAAAATCTTTTTCTCTGAAACGGCTGAACAGATCAAAGCTTTACATGTATGACTGCCTATCCATGTTGAACAAAATGTTCATGCATATGGTTTGGTCACATGGTTTGGCAGCCACATTTGATTTGTCCAAAAACCGATGTAAATCTCGAGAACGGCTGGACAGATCGAGGGGAAACTTCACACAAATGTTCCCCAAGCTTTGGGGATACCAGTCTGTTCACAAATAATTGATAGGTCACATGGCCTGGCAGCCATATTGGATTGAGCAAATATCTTACAAAAATTCTTTTTCTTGAACCGCTTCATCGATCAATGTGAAACTTCATAATTATGATCTCGTCATCATGGGGAACATGTGTGTTAAATTGAAACCTGATGGGATCCAGGATCTGACAGCTAGAATTATTAATTATTTTGATCGGGGGGGGGGGGGGTTTGTAGAAGGCTCACTTAGCTGCGCTTGGACAGGTTTGAGGGTAGCAGAGGAGCAGCTGAAATGCAAATCCTATTCAGGTTCCTCCTGATGCCTCCATCTTTGATTTTTGCTTGTTTGGGTTACTTCCGATTACTCTGAAGTTGCAGCTTATTGTCAGGTCAGGCCAGATTAGATCTGTAGGTACCATGTAAACCTGTACTAACCTGTTTCATGGTCGGTTTGTCGGCGACTAAACCGTCTCCCCCACCAGGAGGGTGTATGGATACGGACACCCAGCAGGATTAAAAACAAAACCTTTCCAAGGGTGGAGATACTCTGTGTGAGCCAACGGCCATCCATATCTAGTGCCCAACTGTGTTGGTGGACGTCCTCAGGCAGTTGGATTACATTTTTATTATTATGAGGAGGATGGTGGCAGGATTTTCACTCCGGCCACCGTAAAACCCTTCACTCCGCAAAACACAAGAAAAACGCAAAGAAAATTGAAAACCCACTCCGTGGGAGTACCAGCTGTGTAGCTGCCCTACGCACGGCAACTCACCAGATGATAGGATTGGGGCAAAGCCTTCAGGACCCCCAATCTTTGATGATAGGAGGGAAACCATGGGATAACCTTCCAGGGTCAGATTGTGGTAGTGTGTGTCGGGATGGTGCTGAGGTGTCGTCCACCAGACGGCGGTCTCCTTGGGTTAACCTGAGGCGTTCCCTTCTGGTGGGTGCCTGGAATGTCTCATCCCGAAGAGAGGATGATCACCTGTCTCTGTTATCATCTAAGCTCAAGCATTTGGACATCGGGATTGCAGCTCTCTCTGAGGTTCGGAGACTGGATAGTGGCGAGATCATGGCGGGTGGTTACACCTACTATTGGTCTGGGCACTCTGATGGTTACCATGCCCAAGGAGTTGCTGTAGCAGTGTCCAATAAGCTGACTCCAATGATAATTGAGGTAACACCGGTCAACAAGCGTATTATGAGAGGAAGGATTCGTTACTTCTTGGGTGTCATTTCCCTGGTCTCTGAATATGCTCCCAACGAGGCGAGTGATCTCACCGTGAAGGGATGGTTATGAGACATGTGTCGGACCCCATGGGTCTGGAACTGTGAACCAGAATAGCAATGTTATTTGACTTTGCAAGAAGTCATGGACTTAGTGTGGCTGGTTCAGGGTTTCTGTGCCCACATGCTCATCACAGGACTTGGTATCCCAATGCTGGTGGTGTGGGCAAAGGAGATTGAGCATGTGCTTGTTGATGGTTGCTGGAGGATGATCCAGAACTGCAGGGTCTATTGGAGTGCTCAGTTCCTCAATACCGACCACAGGCTTATTGTAGCAACTCTGAAGTTGCAGCGTAAATCCAAGAGAATCATACCATCCCAGCCGAGGCTAGATGTTTACAAGCTCAATGATGAGAGGGCAGCTGAGGAGTTTGTGAACAGGCTGAGTGGCAATTTGGGGGGTCTGGGTGCTTAGGGGATCCTGAATAGTTGTGGAGTGCCTTCAAGACCACCACCCTTGATGTTGCCAGTGGATGTCTTGGAACTCACTGCAGGGCGAAGAAGAATTTTGTCTCTCGAGGGACACTGGATTCCATTGACCAGAGTCACAGAGCTGAGCTGTTGAGGGAGTTGAGGCGTAAAACTTTACATACGCTGAGGGTGCACAAGGAGGCCGATGTGCGAGGAATCTGTTCGGGGGGGGGGGGGGTGGAGCATCACCTGTGGTCAGGTGACTCATCTTGCTTGCAGAGGAATTCACGAATTGTGTTCCTCCAAGTCCATCCCTTGGTGTACTGCAGTTAGAGCGGAGGGTGGTGGGCTCTTGACAGAGGAGTTTGAAGTGAAGTCCCACTGGGCCGGTTGGATGCCACGGATGTTACTATCCCTACTGTTGATCCTCCAATGAACTATGGACCAAAGGCAGCAGTCAACCGGTTGAATTGGTTGTGAAGCTCCAGGGATCTGTGGCATCCATGCTAAACTTCTCAAGGTTGATGGAAGTGCTGTGCTCATGTCGTGGCATGCAGTTCTGTGCTCTGCCTGCAACACAGGCATCATCCCAACTGACTGGAAGAGGGGCCTTGTTGTCCCTCTCTGGAAAGGGAAGGGTGATAACCAGGACTGCAACAACTACCAAAGGGGTGACGCTGCCCTCAGTGCCGGGCAACGTCTTTCCTCGGATAATTCTTAATAGGTTTCGCCACCATCTGCTTGAGCACCAGCGCCCAGAGCAGTCAGGCTTAACACCAAAGAGGTCAACGATTGACTGTATCCTTGCTCTTTGGGTCCTCACTGAAGGCAGATGAGAGTTTTGCCAGGGGCTGCTCGCAGCCTATGTTGATCTCTCCAAAGTGTTCGATTAAATGAATCAGTTTGCCCTCTGGAGGATTCTTGGTCTTCGTGGGGTGCCACCAAAACTGATCAAATTGATGTCTGAACTATACTCTGGCACTGAGAGTGCTGTGAGATGTGGTGATACCTCCTCCGACTTATTTCCAGTTGTTACTGGAGTTTGTCAGGGGGTGTGTACTGGCCCCCACACTTTTCAGCACTTGTATGGATTGGATTCTGGGGAGGATGTTGGAGAGATCCAGCTGTGGTGCATCGTTTGGGAATGTCAAGATCTCTGACCTTGATTTTGCAGATGATGCAGTCACCTTTGTGGAGACTCTAGATATCGTTTTGAGGGCCCTGGAGGTGCTGAACGAGGAGTCGGAGCTGCTGGGATTACGGGTTTCCTAGGTCAAAACTAAGATCTAGGCATTCAATGACATCTTGGATGCTGCTGTCCTGTATGTACCTGTTTGTGGTGAGGATGTTGAGGTCACGGAGAGATTCACTTTCCTTGGCAATGATATTCAGGTCTCTACTGGCTATGAGCCAGAGGTCAATAGACGTATTCACTGGATCATGAGGTGTGGCACTGTTGGTACCTGTGCAAGAGGACGAAAGTCCGAATGTTCAGGTCCTTGGTACTTCGTCTTGCTCTACGGATGCGAGACTTAGACTCTGACCAGGGATCTGAGACAGAGACTTAATTCCTTTGGTACCAGGTCTTTTCGGAGAATCATTGGCTATCGCTGGTCGGACTTTGTGTCCAACGAGCAGTTGCTGAGAGAGACTCAAATGAGATTTGTTACCTGTGTAGTCCGTGAGCATCAGTTGCGGCTGTATGGACATGTGACTCATTTTCTTGATCCTGCTCACCAGATTATCTCAGTGAGGGAGTCTCGTGAGTGGAGGAGGCCAATGGGCCGACCACATGCCTCGTGGTTGCAGCAGGTTGATCGGTATCTCAAGGTGATGGGGATGGGCCAGTCATGTCTGGGGGATGGGCAGACGGAGGCCTCTGGAGTGCCGCCATAAAGTGGACATAGTGACACGCTGCTCCGGCGCATGCTCCCATACCTGACCTGACCTGATTACTGCAATGCAGGACTGTACCTATTTGGTTTTCCATTTGATTTTGAATATAATTTATTTTAATCCCATTCTGAATTAAATTGAATAATAATTAATGTCATGGGTCAGGGTCAGGTGCCCGATCAAAGCGGTGTTGCATTAAAGCGGGATGTCTTGGTACCCGGTCATCACTGCCATCAGTTACAAAGTGGCAGTTCTATTTATGTCTATTATTAATTGCATAACACACCAGTACACAAAACTACACAAACACCACACAAAACAAGTCCTGGCAAGATTGCTCTTTTTGTTTATGTATGTATGTATGAATGTATGTATGAGTATATATGCTCCTGTATAAAAAACAAGTCTTTTGTCAGTCTTTTGGAACTGCCACTGGTAACATGTAACCCAGTGCTACCTGCCGCATGGTCGGGCTTGCTCGTGGGGAGGGTGACTGTGACACCAGAACTAAAAACAACATCTGATAAACGGCGGATGAGCTCCTTTCCGGAGCCAACAGCCATCCAGGACAGATATGGTGTCTCCTTAAAAATATCCAATGGGGATTGGAAAATTGATTTTTCTTCCTGGCCTCGTTACCCCTTCCTGCATAGTGGTCCTGTGAAGAGGTTTCCTTGTTTCAGAACTAGGTGAAGCTTTTGCTAGTTTTTCCTCTTCCTTTTCTCTGTAACCCTTCACATTTCATGGCTCTCACCCTTGTTTATGATGAAATTCAATTAAAAAAAAATATATATTTATATATATATATAATAAAAATACGTGGTGGTTGTTAAAGCGATTTATGATGCACAGATGAGGTGCAAACCTCTGAAGGAAATAAATGCTGACTAATTACATGTATGTATGTATGAATGTATGTATGAGTATATATGCTCCTGTATAAAAAACAAGTCTTTTGTCAGTCTTTTGGAACTGCCACTGGTAACGTGTAACCCAGTGCTTCCTGACGCATGGTCGGGCTTGCTCGTGGGGAGGGTGACTGTGACACCAGAACTAAAAACAACATCTGATATACACATGGATGAAGCTTGTGGAAGAGCAAGAGCAGAATGGAATGGAACATTTAGAAGGGGAAACACCAACAACAGAGTCGAAGTGAGAGTGAGAGTGAGATCAAGGGGAGGGGGAGAAGGACACATGGAGCGAACAAGCTGCACACAAGCAAAATTAAACACAGCAAGATGAGGAAGGTGAAAGTGGGGATGGATGATGATCAACAAATAAAGAGAGGTGAGAGAGAGGGGGAAAACTCACAATAACTTGGAAAAAGGGAGTGTTTGGGAATGGGGTCAATAAGGGTAGAAGAGATCCAGTCCATTTCATTGTGACCTAATCATGTAATGTTGCATTGTGGTGAATGTTTTCATATAGGAATCCAGCTTGGAAGGATCATTCTCAACACCGGGTATGCCATCTCTTGCAACAATCACTGAGTTACACCGTGGCCACATTGACTGTGTGAGCACTCCAACCTGAGCCTGGGGAATGGCATCCAACAGCCAACACCCAAATCAGCTCCTGTTTCAGCTCATCGAGGGTCTGTGGCTGTCTTGGTAAGGTTCAAATTTGACGATCAAACATATCGCAGAGATGTTAAATTGGATTTAAATCTGGAAAGGTGGCAGGCCACAGTGTCAAGACATTAACCTTGGCATTGACAGAAACATTCCTCCTTCAAATAAGCGTGTGATCAGGAGCATTATCGTGCAGAAACATGATTTTCTGGACCATGTTGTTGAAGTGTAAGAAACACATCCTGATGTAAGATCTCATCGATGTATGGATCTACCGTCAAATTGCCATGTGCACGGATCAAATCAGTGCGAAGGTTTCAGCAATCATGACACTTCCACTTCCAAAATTTGTGGGCCCCTGGACACAGACTGGAGAATATCACTCATTCCCTCTTCTGTTAACCCGTGCACACTGGACAGCCATCATACCTTTCAAGGGGAAACCTGGACTAGTCACTGAACTTTCTAATG
Source organism: Eptatretus burgeri (assembly GCF_056783735.1). Taxonomy (NCBI): domain Eukaryota; kingdom Metazoa; phylum Chordata; class Myxini; order Myxiniformes; family Myxinidae; genus Eptatretus; species Eptatretus burgeri. Next base: position 2,199,777 of record NC_140973.1, read on the forward strand.
GAATGTTAACGAATGTATTGGTGTGTTTTTTGTATGAGTGTGTTCAGATTAATCTCTGTGTTAGAATCATTAGTATCTCCCGTGATGAAACTGAGTCATTGAGTCTATCACTCTCTCACCCCAGACACGTCGGTGGTCTTTCTGTCTTCCACCGTCTACTCTCCAACCTTCCCCCTGCTCCCCCCCCACCCCAGCTCTGTCTGTGATCTGTCCCCCCCCCATATATTTCCTCAAGGTGCTTAAGGTTTGCCAAAAACCCCCTTCTCGTGAAACTACCAAAATCAAGAATCACTGATCACCTTTACTCTTTTTTTCCCACCACTGGAACAAACTCCCACACTCTCTTCAATCCCACTCTTGCCTCCAGGTCTTCAAAACAGCTGTTCACCACTATCTCTTATCTTTCCCCATCCAAAACCATGATCTTTTCTACCTCCGTTAACCCACCCAAACCCACCTCCTTCAAATTCCCTGTTTCCTTCCTCAAAGTCCCTGTCGTGTCCATTTTGTTTACCCTGTGTACCCTGCCCCATCCCTCTTTCTTCCACAGATCTGATGTCCCCATTCCTGACTGCTGTTGTGCTTTCCTTTCTTGCCCCCTCTTGTCTCCTGCTCCTTTTGTTATATGTTCTGTCTGCTGGCTCTAATACGAGCCTCAACTGAGTATGCAAAAAATAAAGACCTGAAGGTGCACGAGTTGCACGTGCTGAAAGATTATTGCATGAGGCATTTATGTTACGTGGAAACATGCAATCAGGTGTTCTACACATCCTTCGTGCCAAAAAGAACTTCAAATGAACTCTGGAACCGAATTATTATTTTTTAACCTTAATTTTGGGTTGGAAACTCGTTTTAGTCTCATTATCAAGCATTGCAGATGATTAAGCACTTGGAAACATTCAAAAGCTGGTCAAGGACTATATTATGAGGATTTTTGAGATGTATGAACCAATATTTATTGAAGACAAAAAGTACACTATACAATGCTGATAATAATAATAATAAAAAAATACAACTTCTCTTGACATTGAGTTGTTTAAAATGTAAGCAAATTAATTGCATCGCTTAAACAAAATGTTTTGTAAAATAGGAAAACTTAGGGATACAAAGAGTGTTGTTTTGAAATGTAAATCGCCCCAAACAAGGCATAAAGCCACTCCAGGTAAGGTGCTAAGGAGAGGTTAGATAAAGATAAGGATAAAGCAAAACAAAATAAAATAAACAGAAAAATTATTTTAAAAAAACATCTGAGACACAGGAAGTATCAGAAGTCAGGTGAAATGTGATGTTACCTCAAAGTTGTAAGAAGTAGGAATTGACATTCCTCCTAAAGCTGGGTAGATCGTAGGATAATGGGAAGCACGTTAGAGGAAGTGAATTCCAAAGTGAGACAGCACGAGGGATAAAACTATCTGCAAGCCTTTCGTTCTGCACTTTGGATCAGTTATAGTGCATGGGTGTGCAGAGATGGCAAACCGAGCATTGCGTCCAAACACTCGTACAGGAGGACCCACGTTAGGAAGTCCAGCAGAACATTTGTCATGAAAATATTCAATCCTTAACTGGGATAATATGAGCAATCAGTACAAACATCATAACAGTTAAAGTGTGCACTCTACAGAGTTCATTTGGTCATTTTATATTACTCTGGTGGAAAACGACCTTTGATGAATCATCTTTTTGATTAATTTCCTCAAATGTGATTTATTTTCCTTGGTGCAAAGTTTGAATATGTCCCCTAGAATATTATACTCTTTCTTCGAAAACGATGCGGTTAGAATGAATTACAAATCCGTTTATCTCTCATTTTTTCACTTGCTATCTTTCAGATAATAGGTCGCAAGTATGGAAAGCACAGTGCAAGACTTCGGGCCATAATACCCCTTCCTGGTTCAAATCGAGCATCGAGCACCGGATTCCCGTCGAGACGTAGAAACGAGAGTCGAGCTGGCTGCCCATCCAGCATTTGGCACACAACGGTAGTGTTCACCTCTGGGAGAAGGGTCCAAAAAGATAGTGCGAGTGAGAATAAAGGGGAGGAAAGATAGAAAATAGTTACCAAAGCTTTAAACACATGTTACACTTCTATTTGCAAGTTGTGCCAACAGCTCCTGTTTCATTTGTTACGTACAATTTCCTCACAGGTGTTTCGACTTATGAGTAACTTACAAGTAATGTGTGTCGACATGTGTCAACGATCGCGTAACGTACCTACAACTTATGGCCAGCGTATGCGGAACGTGTGAGTCATACGCTGGCATACGTCAAAAATTTTTGAGCATGCTTAAAATTTGTCAATGTGCTCGGCGTACTATGATGTATGCCAGCGTGCTTCAGCGTGCTCTTAAGGTATACAAAACCTACCCATAACGTATTCGACGTGTGCCAGCGTATTCGGAAAATTTTTCATACATCGGCATACGCTGGCTAAAACGTCAAGGTGTGACAGGGCCTTGACACTTCGATGTCTCGTGCCTTTATGATTTGAATCGTCGAGTGGCAGCCTTTTAATAGGCTACGACACGTGATCGTCGGCGATATGCTGCTGCACTATGCATATGTTAGACTATCGTTGGGCATACGCTGTGAACGCCAACAACATGCTAAGCATTAGTTGGTATAAGTTATCTATATGTTATCGAAACGTTCTGTGTACATTATTAATACGTTATGCATATATCCAACTCGTTATGAATACGCCAAAAACTTTAAAAAAAAACATCAATAGTTCAGCGTACGCTAGCGTTTTACATGCATTTTGATACGTTTCCATATGCTGGCTAAAACGTCAAGGTGTGACAGCGGCTTAAGGAATGGGGTCCCTACACACTTCACTCCACCCACGATGGAGTGATTAAAAGAAAAAAAAAAATCCCCCAAAATCCAACTTTTTTTTTCTTCAAAATTTTCAAATTTATTTTCACCTAAAACACTCCCTGGCACTCACTGATGAACCTCTGAAAGTTTGACGAAAATCTGTTTAATCATCCCTGAGAAAAATGGTGTCAGACCTACAGACGCAGAGACAAACGGCTGTCATAGGATACCAGCAGGGGTACCTGGCATTTCCCGGTGCTGTTCTAATCCTCTTGGCATTTTGAAGAAATCAATTTTTTTTTCTATTTGTTTGTGGGGGGATAAACACTTCCACACACCCACTAAGGAATGAGGTCAGGGATCATTTAATGTTACCTTTCATATTGGTACAAAGCCTTTGGCACTATAGAGCGATTAAAAATAAAATCCCCAAAAAACGATTTTTTTTGAAATTTTCAAAAGGTATTTTTTTGCCTTAAAACACTCCCCGGAACTCACTGATGAACCTGTGAAAGTTTGACGAAGATCTGTTCAGCCATCTCTGAGATGAAAAATCACATCGTATAGATATACTGTATATCAGCAGAAGTCTCCACCACATTTGGTGATGACCGGTATTACAAATAATCTTCCTTTATTTCTCAAAATTATGATTATGATATGGAGTTCAAATTGTGCCAATATGGAACGGGAAGGGCGATGTTCAAGATCCAGGGAAGTGCAGGGGAATTGCGCTCCTAAGTCATATAATGAAGGTACTGGAGAGGATTCTGGATGGGAGGACAAGGAAGAGTGTGGAGATAGAGATCAGAGAGGGGCAGCAAGGGTTTTGAAAGGGTAGGAGGATGATGGATGGGATGTTCACGCTGGGACCTGGAGAGGTGTGTGTGGGATGATAGGTTTGCTGGCAAAGAATGGCAATCATAACAGCATACCAAACAAAGCTAAGTTTAAACCATTGTGGATTTACTTAGACTTTGAATGGACCGGTGAGTGGGAGAAACCATTGTGGATTTGCCAATGTTTTCACAAGGCACCCGGGATTGAAGGCTCCAGTTCAACCATGGCTCATGGAACTAATTGAGAAGGGATTTATTCCCGAGCAGGTTTTTAACGCCGCAGAGAGATTATTTGGGAAGACGATGCCATTTCGTACCTTCCTCTCATACCTTCCTCTCCAAGCAGGGAAGATCTCCTCTGGATCAAGGTGGCTGAGGATCGTTTAACCATTCTTCTATGTGGCAATGCACCAAGCGCCTTTGTCATGGTCCCGATGACCCAACAGCCATCGCAAGTTATACATCCACATCTTTCTAACCTCCAAACTCCATCACTCCCCCTCTAAAAGCATCATCATCTTCAAGTTATGTCTTGCGTTTTCTATTTACGGTAGAGTACAGCATGAACAAGTAAGTAATATGTTTATCTCACCCACCTCACTGTTTTGAAATCAATTTCAAAGGTAAAAGTCTTGTGTTTTTGTTTATTTTATGCTGTATTTAGATGTTTATTTCGTCGGCAAGAAATGCTTTTAAAATATTTTACATGTTTATTTCAATTGTAATGTGTTTATCTCTGGGTGTCGTTCACCTTCCTCGATATTTTCTCAAAGCCCAGGAACCGATCCCCCTTTTCCTAATGGCCCTTGGTTTCCACGATCGTGGTTTTACTATCGCGGAATTTTCCAGGAACCTTACCACCACGATATTTGAGTGTTCACTATGTCTTCTTTGTGTCTGTCGAAACACTCTTTGGTATCATTGTTGCCGATCATTGTTCGAGCACAGGTATTGATGGTAGGTACAAATTTTTCACCAGGTATGGGGAGTCGCGTTATCATCATCATGAATCAGTCCATTTGGTCAGTTTTCCAGCTTCGAGAGAAGTTATGTTCTTTCCCAAAACTTACACCTATACTTACTGACGCTCTTTGTTGGCCGGTCTTCATTTCCAACATAAAATGCAGTCTCATGACTCCTGTACAGTATGTGCTTGCCATTCTCTGTGGTTGGAATGGTCAATTAGTAAGCAATGCACTTTTTATGTTTCAATTTGCCACTCAGGTATACTTGTACAGTCTGATAAGTCGAGAAGAGTGCCGATTGTTTTTTGACTGAATCAATTTTTTTTTGTTGACTGAATCAAAACCCCCGTCCACAAACTGAATCAAATTTTGTTGGTGTTGTCGGTTGCTGAAGTGATCCATGAGCAAAGGGTTTCTAGCCAGATTCTTAAAGCAAGAGATATTTTAGTCTCCTCTTCGAGCCCCTTACCCATTTGGGGTGATTAGTGCTGTTCCTAAATAAGCCGAAGCAGATTCCAGAAGTGCTGCCAAGTGGACACGCCACTTTCGGTGACTCCAGAACAGCCATAGTCTTAAGCTACCTCCATCCAGTATGGAAGGAAAGGTAAGGGTACAGGGGGTGTATTACATTCATGTTTTGGTTAAAGATTAGTTTAAATCTGCATCACACCCTGCAGAGAGAAAAAGTATCATTAATAACTTATAATAGACAAGATGACTGAATGGGTTTTGGGAACTGAGCTTTAGAGACATCACTTTTGATCGAGTAAGTAGAAAGACCTTTGACGTGGTTTTTCTGCAAGAGAAGACGGATGAGTGTTGAACGAAACTTGGGCACTCTTGTGAGGTCATTTTCTGACAAGTCAACTTGCAGTAGAGATTCTCCATCTAGTTTCCAGGGAGTGCATGTATCTTCATGGAGTGAATTTTGGGCGACTGATAAATACCGTAGCGATGGCAGGGAAGGTAGTAGCTCAACAGGCAAAGTTGTGAGGTTGTTTCCAGCAAGGCTCAGCTTTTTGAGGCCTGGTGGGATCTGCAAGACATAATAATGTCACACTTATGGAAACATTGTGACATGTAAAAATGACGTAAAAACATTTGCAAAGGGCATTCAGGAATCTTTCCAACCTTCATTGTCAGGGCAAAGGTTAAATGTCAAAAATGCAAAAAAAAAGTGATGAAATTACTTTCATTATAATCAGAAAAAGAGACAAAGAAGATGCAATAAAATGCCATATATTACAACATTTTTTCACGTGGTGCATTGTCAAGCCTGAGCTTAAGCATTGCAGTCTTGATTAGCTCGTCATCCTGCGTTGCTTTCTTAAAACCATGATGGCGTCACGTTTCACCGGCTTCTGGAAAACTGGTGTGATTTTAGATGTCCATATAGTGTTAAATAAGATGCTAGTAATAGTTGTTTGGTGATAAAGTTTTTATTGTTTTTAAAGCAAACAACTCTTCCAAGGCCATCTCCACTCATGACTCGCTGACTTCTCCTGTCGCAGTCACCGTGTGGCCCTAAATGGAGTTCTTTCATCCCCTCTTCCTGTCCAGGCTGGAGTTCCTCAAGGTAGCGTTCTGGGCCATGTTCTTTTTCTGGTTTTCATCAACGATCTCTTCTACTCTCTGGAAAATCCTCTTTATCTCCTTGCTGATGACTCCACCCTCTGCCGTACCATCTGCCATCCATCAGACTGGCAAGCAGCAGCTTCTTTACTCACTGCAGATCTGGGTAAAATCACAAACTGGTCCAACACGTGGAACATGTCTTTCAATCCAGACAAATCTCACACTCTCACTATGTCTCTCAAAAAAGGACCGTTTAGAACCCCCCCCCCCCATCTACTTTCTCAACAACCCTCTGGAAGAAGTCCTTTCTTTCAAGCTTCTGGGTCTCACTATCTGCCATGATCTTTCCTGGGAAAGTCACATTTCAAACCTCGCCTCCACAGCCAGTCGCCGACTGGGAATCCTCCGTCATGCAAAGTCCTTTCTCGGCCCACCTGAGCTCCTGACCACTTACAAAGCTTTCGTCCGCAGCGTGATGGAGTACTGCTCTCCCCTCTGGGCTGGTGCTCCTGCCTCTCACCTTTCTCGGCTTCACGCTGTGGAAACCAGGGCATTTCAGATCATTGGCATTTCCTGTGATCAGGCTGAGTCTTTGGGCCTCTCACTCTCTCACTGCTGGCAGGTCGGTGGTCTTTCTGTCTTCCACCGTCTCCTCTCCAGTCTCACCCCCTGCTCTGTCTGCGATTTGTCCCCACCATATTTCCTCAGGGCGCTCAAGGTCCGCCAACAACCCCCTTCTGGTAAAACTACCAAAATCACGAATCACTGCTCACCTTCACTCTTTCATTCCTCTTTTTCCCCGCCTTTGGAATAAACTCCCTCACTCTGTTCAATCCCATTCTTCCCTCCAGGCCTTCAAAATAGCTGTTCACCACCACCTCTTATCATCCCCCATCCAAATCCTCGATCTTTTCTACCCCCGTTAATCCACCCCAAACCCACCTCCTTCAAATTCCCTGCTTTCCTTCCTGAAAGTCCCTGTAATGTCCATCTTGTATTCCCCGTGTTCTCCGCCCCATCCCTCTCCCTTCCACAGATCTCCTAATGTCTCTGTTCCCCACTGTTTTGTCCTTCCCACTCCCTCCCCTCTTGTCTCGTGCCCCCCTTGCTGTGCGTTGTGTGTTAGCTCTCACACGAGCCTTGACAAGGTATACAAAATAAAATAAATAAAAAAACAAGCAAAACAAATCAAGGCTCATGCAAGAGATTAAACAGAACATAACTGATGGGGAAAGGTAAATTTATGTGCCTGGTGTGAGCTTAATGGTGAGTGTGGTGGGCTTGGGATCCGAGGGTCCTGAGTTTAAATCCTGCTCGGCTGTTGAATTAGTACCATTTTGGGTCGACTCAACTTGTCATCCTTCCGAGGTCGGCAAAATGAGGACCAGCTTGCTGGGATGATTGAGCCATTCGAGTATCCTGCGTGGGACTGGTGACCCGTCCAGGATTGTGCCCAATTGCCCAGGAGACTGCTTTGGCAGCACCGACACTCTGTGCAGAGTATGGTCCTGGTGGATGGATGAATGGAAAGGTCAATTTAGCAACAATCCAATTACCAATGGTGCGGTTGTTCAACACCAGCAGAGCCTGTTCCAGGCAGTTTTCTCACTTTAAAACTGCCAATTCAAATCCAGCATCCTGGAACGGCCTACGTGTCCAGATTATTGAATAAAAATGCTCCTGGCATTTTCACCAACACTTGCAGAGATCTTAAATCATTTTTTCGTTATTACAATACACTCCAAAGTGCATCGGTAAAAACCGTGCCCTTTCCAGATACATGCACAAGACTGCACTGACCCTCCGCAGCGGAGATGATGCAACACATGGGCGGAGCATGAAAACATATGTGGAACATAATATACATTTACATTCAAACTTGGTTACATCACACTCCTCACCTGTTTTTTTATATAAAGCACAACAGCAGTTGATTGAGCAAAGAGGATGACGTGAACACGAGAACCGGGTTCGCCACTTTGGCTCGAACCATTGTCAAATTGTTATTGAACATGATCAAAAATGTTGAACATTTGTCAAAAGTTAAATAAACTGACTACGTCGTACATCATGTACAGTCACTAAATTCATGGACCATACTATGGATTGGGACTTAATAGAAAAATAGCATTAGAATATGAAATTCATAATCAACGGAACACAACAAAGGAATTCACTCTTCCCCCGCTGGAATAAGCAGAACGACCTCAGTTGTGGGTCACAGGTAGATATGGGGTTTGCCATTCTTCATGGTGTGGATTCGCACTTTTTCAACCCGACCATCTGCGCTTGGCAATGTCTCAATCACACGTTCATCTCAATACCAGAAGGTATTCGCCAAACGCTGTACACGTCGCCACTGATAGTTGAAGATGTCTGCAGGATGACCAAAACCGCCTCGTGGTGCACGAAGAGGCGTTCTCTCCATGGTGAGTAGTGCGGCTAGTGTCAAAATTTCTGGCATGTCTGGATCTGTCGACACTGGAGGAAGTGGACGAGCATTGACAATAGTACATACCTCTGCCAAGATGGTAGTAAGGAGCTCATGGGTTACTCCACCCATATGGAACACAGGTGGGGGGGGGGGTGAACTTCCACTTCGAGAAACGTGTGAAACGTTGTTCCCAATGAACTTTCATCCTTGCTCACTAATACGGCTATGAAATGAAACTTCGGATGATTAACCAACTCTACAGCAGGCAAAGTTGGTTAAATGGGTAGTTCAGAATACCAGATAAATCACATAAAGTCTCGGTGATCCTTACATACATAAAAACAATGTAGCATTTGCTCTACGTCGGCCATGATGGCGATGGGTTCCCATCTGAAGTATAATAATGCCCCGAGGAGACTAATGACGAGGTCTGGACCAGGAAGTAGTGAGATATTTTGTGAGACATCACGATAGATAGCACTGCCATCGAACACCACACGAATGTTGACAGGTTTGCGTGGATGGAATACAGCAAAATGAGGAAGATACCATCACGGTCGTTTTGCCTCTGTTTCTGGTTCAAGAGGCTCAGCATGTCCTTTGGAAAGAGTTCAGCCATGAAGTCGACGTACTGCTGTTTAAAGGATGGTTTCTTATCCAGAAGTTTGCAAAGGGACTTTAAGCAGTTGATTGCAAGGAGTCGATTGTCTGGAAGTTTTACATCATTTCTGAAGGGTAATTGCCATTGTCATTCCTGATGAATCCATCCTCCATGGTCACGAGAAGACTGTTGTCTTCCCTGGAGCGACTCAGCTTGTCATCATTCCTTGTTCGCTGAAAAATGGCACTGCATCGTCATAGGCTGTGTGATCACAAGATCTCCCAAAGAGCTGAACTGAAGGTACGTGATAATGTGGCAGGATGATGTCCTTGACGGTGACATGATTAGAGCATGGTGAACAGACTGATGGTCTTCCATCCATCCATCCATCTATCCATTGGAACCATACTCTGTGCAGAGCGTTGGTGCTGCCTAAGCAGTCTCTTTGGCTATTGGGCACAATCCTGGACGGGTCACCACTCCAACACTGGATACCAGCATGTTGGCACTCATTTTGCCGACCTCGGAAGGATGACAGGCAGTCAACCCCACCTGGTATTAATGCAACAGCCGAGTGGGATTTTAACTTAGCATCCTGGGATCCCAAGCCCCATCACCCTAACCATTAAGCCAACACCAAGCATATGGTCTTCCATTGTCAAGAATGTGAATATGATGGGCCTCCACTCGCACAAGGCTATGGGTCCCATCCAAGATCCATACGCTGTGCCAACGGAGCATTAGTTTGTCTATTCCAAGATTCTGTGACCTTAAGCAGCTGTGGAACATCTCGTTCAATTTACAGCAAGATGATTGCTTCTGGGTCAGGTTCGGGAAACATTTCAGCGATAGGACGTATATGCGAGTGGAGCCTTGTGACCCTCAGTGTTGTAATCTTGGAGTAATTACAAGGAGTAGCATTACACTCGGTTAGCTCCGGGAGCAACAGGTGGACAATTCCATTGAAAGATTTGATGACTAGATTGATATGTATTCTCTCAAATGAGAAACTTTTTCATGCAAACAAAAATAAATGAACAAATAAGTCAATGAAAATAAGGATCAATCACCTTTCTTGGTATTTCAGAGAGGATGTTGTGAGAGAGATCAAGGCTAGAGAGTGATGAAAGAGCCTCGTAGGCCTTCGCATGGCCACCATGACCCTCCATCCGATTGTGGGAAAGGTCGAGGGTGCGTAGATTTGATAGACGTTGGAACGACGTGCGCCGCACACGTGAGATCAAGTTACCCGAGAGGTGCAGCTCTTGCAAGCTCGAAGGGAGACCAATGGGGACCTGGTGATACAATGATAAGCACAGATTGGAAGACCGAACAAGACGGAGAAAAATAGGCCGTAGAAAATAGAGGGTGAACTTGGATTTCAGAACAATGAATATAAACCAAGAGATATGGATGAAAATCTGCATGAAGTAAAACTTGTTGCATACCTCATTGAGAAGATTATTTCTCAGTGATAGGGTGATGAGGTTTGTTTGCTTGCTCAATGTGGAACGAGGGATTCTTTTTATCCGATTGGAGTCGAGCTGGAGCAGGATGATGCGGGAAGCATTGGCAAGGTGTGAAGCAGGCATTGTAGTCATCTTATTGCTTTGCAGGTAAGCATACCTGTTGTTGCGACATTTTTTTTTTTTAAATGTGACATTAAAAAAAAAAAAACAAGCATTGTTTTTATATGAACAAACAATAATATGGAATATGAGAATCAGGGTGGTTGGAAAATCGAAATATAATTTGTTTACTTTCTCTGTAAGGATCTAACACCCCATTCCTTTCTGCTAACCAAATGCACAACTTCAAAGTTCCTCAAACAACAAAGGTCTCACAGATTTTGTGCCAAATATTATTTGTATTGGGCTTTCCATTTCCCAATTAGTCGAGTGGTGGAGGTGAATAATCGTGATACACCGGAGCAAAGCACCAAACTCCATGCAGTTACTGCACACAACCTATATAAACATATCCCGAGGGGGTGCCCAACCTGGGTGTCCTCCTTCCCACAAAATCCAAGATGCCCAGCAAATATACAAATTGCCATATTTGTTTGTATTTGGGATGAAATGGCACTTGAAGTGTCCATACATATGTCTTTGCGATAAGAAGTTCAAAAATGAATACTGTACTTCAAATTGCTGACACGAACTGATTACATCAGAATTGAAGATGGCTGCCAAACTGGAGGCAAAAATGACACAGATGTAGGAATTTAGATACCAATTTGAATGTTTATCGTTATATACTGCCGAACTATTGGTATGTAAACTTGCTACAGTTTAGCTTCCAGTTGCTTGAAAGGATGCTGCGTAGGGAAGAGAAACTATTTTGGAACAGAAGGGTTTGCCTTCCATGATGATTTATTTCCCCCTCCTTCCAATCTGTGATGTTGTGTCAGAGCCTGTGACGTCATGGAAAAATGGAAGCGCTCGTGATTTGTCTTCGCCGATCTCTTGACGGATGGAGTTGATGTGATAATATCTGAAATATCCCTTTACCAAATGTACCCAAAGCTGGATAGCAGGGTGGTGAGTTCTCAATTCAAAGAAGATGCCTACCACGATTATCACAACATCCGTGTCCACTCTGCTTGACCATATTAGTTGCATCATTTCACACGGCATATTGTACATGAAGACAAATTCTTGAGTCATCTTCCTCATGGTCGACTTCCGGCATCGGGGCACTGCTGCACTTTGAGACAACTGAGTGCCCAAAGGTGATATAGACCTCTTTGTAAATTTGGTAGTCACACACAGCCACCTCCTCAGTTAGGAGTGCGAACAGTTCTTCCTTTTTATTGGTCCCGTAGGAAGGAATCAAAGCTTACGGGTAGCTTTGTTTTGCGTGATAACTTCCTGCTCACTCCCTTCCCTCCTCTCGAGTGGCCTCCTTGAGACTACCTGCCTTGTACATGCCCCAAACCACATCGATTCTTGAGCAGTTCCAAAGTTACCTCTGTGTCCAGGGTAAGAAGAGCAAAGCACTGTCGTCTCCAAAATTTGATGCATCACCTTTTGGCAGCACATGCACAACGGCAACACCATTAAATACTTTGGCATCAAGCTGAGGAGCATTAAGGTTGTTACAAGGGACCAAACAGTCCAGCAACTCTGATTTACCACTTGGAAGTCGGAGTTTACCATGCTGAGACAAAGATGGAGGCCATGGGTGATTTTCATGGGAAAAAAACTGCCCCCAAGTCACCTTGACATACCCGACAAGACATGAATAGCTGAATGAAGAGATTATAGTTGTTTGATCGTTCATCTGCTCTTTAGTCTTGGATTTGGTTTGAGGATGTGGTCACTTGAAGAGTGGCAGTTGGTTTTTCTTGATAGGAAAGTGGATCGACTCAGTTCTATCCACAAGAACATCCTTCACATACTTCACTTTCCCCAATGTTTCCATGGTGTGAACTGCGCTCACCACAGCCTTATCAACACAGACATGAGTGCCAAGTCTCATGAGTTCTTGAGATTCATCCATGAATGGATTTCCCATTGAGCTTCGAGGGTAGTTAGATTATGAATTAATTGCCCAACCCGAACCTGACAATTATTTTTCACACGATTACATCTTTTTTAGAGTAATTATTGTGCTAAAGGATTTGATAGGCCAATATTTAAAGTTTAATGGCAGAATAAACGTAAAACATTAGTCACTTTAATGGACATTTAAGGACAAATACAACCAGCGAAACTGGCATTCTATGTTTGGCGACCATCTTGGATTTTGTAAGATGGAGGTCAATCAGGTTGGGAACTCCCGTGGGATATGTTTTTATTTATGTGGTGGACAGCAACTGCAGCAAGTTTGGTGCTTTCATCGAGCATGTCGCGATCTCACTCAAAAGTGGAGCTCAGCCACGAGACTGAATGGAAGACTTATTGTTATTCTTCAGGCTATTATTATTACTAGCTTATTGCTTTGCAGGTAAGGGCACCAGCCCCACCCTTTGTTGCATTGTTTGTGGCTTTCATTTTAACCTCCACCACCGAAGGTGGACGGAGTTATATTTTCACCCCTGTCTGTCTGTTTGTTGGTCTGTCTCTCTGTCTGTCTGTCTGTCTGTGAGCACAATATCTCAAAAAGTTATGGACGGATTCGGACGAAATTTGGTGGACAGTTGGGTGTGTGACAAGGACAAATTCATGAGATTTTGGTGAAGATCCGAATCCAGATACGACAATTTTTAATGTAATTCTTCACCATTGAGAGATCGGGCCAAAAACGATCGATATTTCGCACGATATCTCAAAAAGTTACGGCCGGATTATGACAAAACTTGGTGGATAAGTTGGGTAGTTGACAAAAATGAGCTGATTCGATTTTGGGATGAGTTTGGTAGGTGACAACAAGAAGCCGATCAGATTTTGGTTCAGGTCCAGATCCAGATCTGGCCTATCAGCGGGATACAAAACGTGAACTGTTCAGCCTGGCAGAGGCATGCACTCTACCGAGTGCTGTTCTAATTACCTCCGCCACTGAAGGTGGAAGGAGGTTATGTTTTCACCCCTGTCTGGCTGTTTGTTTGTGTGTCTGTTTGTGTGCAGGATATCTCAAAAGGGTGTGGACGGATTTGGATGAAACTTGGTGGACAGGTTGGGTGTGCGACAAGGACGAATTGATTCGATTTTGTTAAGATTCGAATTCGGATCCAGATACGAGTATTATTTGATTTTTAAAGTGATTCTTCACCATTTAATTGAGCGATCGGGCCAAAAATGATACAAAGCATGATATTTGAAAAATATTTTGGGCGCGATATGTTCTAGTGGATCAGGCATTACGTGGCGGAGGTATGTGCCCTTCTCCTTTTATTTTGTAATTCTAAGAATGGGGAATGCTGAGACAGAAGGAAAATATATGCAGTATTAGAGTGTTTTGTTGTCACCTGCCAAAGTCAATCAGAGCGCATCAGCTAGCTTCACACAACCAATAAAGCAGCATCTCAAGACTTGTCACCAAGTCACGCGAAGCATAGTTCATGCTCGCTATGATTAATATTGAACCATTTCCAACTTTGTGAAAGCAGTGATTTGGGAGGAGATGAAAACATGGCACACAGACACATTGCACCTTTTCATGTAGGATGTAGCCAATTGGTGTTGGTCCAATATCACCTGAACAGATTATGCTACAAACACCAGATTTTGTAAGAAGGTAAATCGATGAAAGTTGGTCATCTGGATATTCAGTTTTAGCCTTGATATTGGATGAACCAAACTTCAAATGTAATGCTAAGTCCTTTCTGACGTATGTTGAGTCCCATCATCACGTTAATGTCTCTTTTTTTTTTTTGGTGCACCCTTTTTCATCCCTTTTCTTACCTTCTTCCATGCTGAAGCACCTTGGATGACCTAGAAACTTTTTTTTTTGCAAACGAGGTCATGCTAACCTATTTATAACGTGACCCTGGAGCCATTTTTTTTTCTGGTCGGTAACCATGACCTAATGTCTTACTTTAATATCTTTTACCCGATTTCTGTCCCCTTATGATGATGATGATGCACCTTCATGTCTGTAAGAAAGGATTTAAAATCATGTCTGGAGTTTGAAATGAAAAGGCCTCATTGTTGTTCTCAATAACATTCCAGTTTGTTAACGATTTTATGTTTGCAAGTTTGATCTGACAAACATTGAAAATAAGTACTTCCCCTTGCTGCACAAAGCCAAAGTATAACTAAGATTTCAAAACTATAACATGCATGCATTCATTTGTGTGGGTATATATTTAAAATACTGCCATTTGTTAAGTTGTGTCGGTGAAAATTACCGTATTAAAAAAAAAAAAGACACCTTATACCTGCTTTTCTTGCTCAATTTCATTTGATGAAGGTTATATTTCCAAATGAAAGTAACTGTGTGCTGTGTTGGACAAAAAATGCCATACTTATATTAATACTAAATCGAATCCCCTTTCTCGAGAAGAATATTCCCATCATCGTTAAAGCTATTTCACAAGTGCCGAGAAAACAGAACACGTTCTATGGAGATAGATTGGTGTATAACCAGATCCGAGTTGGAATGGTAGGAAGCAGGTTGAGAGAGCGCGCATCACAATGCAGAACCACAGGATGATCGGGTGGACAGTAACAGGACTCGGGACAGGTGAGGGGTAACTCGCGTCGATCCCCTGCTTGGAGTCCGGTCAAGCATTGTGTTGTTGCCATGGAGAGTACAATAATAAAGAAGAAGTGGGCTGGCATTTTGATCTTTATTTGCGAAAATAACTTCACTGTGAAAAGACCAGAAATAAGACATTTAACATTAACAGTGACATATGCGGTATTATAAGTTATTCACACCAATATCTGAAAATACTGCAAGATGTACTCCAATTTTTAGCTCACCTGGAATGTAGTTCCAGGGAGCATATGGGATGGCGTGTTGTCTGTCCGTCCAAAAATACTTTCAACTTCTTCTCTAAAACCACACACACGATTTCGATGAAACTTGACCACAACCTTCATCACCCGGTATTACCAAAGTTTGTTCACGGCATTAAAAAAAAAAAATCGGGCCTTCAGGTGGTCTATGGGGGGTTGCCCCCCAAAATAGGTATTTGCTTTCTTCTCCAAAACTACACACACAATTGCGATAAAGCTTGACCTCAGCCATCATCACCCAAGATGTACTAAAGCTTGTGCACATAGTTTAAAAAAAATCTGGGTCTGAGGGGGTCGAAGGAGGGAGCTTACCCCCTAAAAGCGGTATTTACTTTCATCTCAGATACCACGCACACAATTCCAATGAAACTTGACCACAACTTTCATCGACCATGATATACTAAAGTTTGTTTTCAACATTTCAAAAAAAAAAAAATCGGCCTCTTTGGGGGTGTAAAGGGGGGGGGGGGTACCCCACAAAATATCTATTTGCTTTCTTCTCTGAAACTGCACACACAATTTCGATGAAACTTGTCCACAACATTCATCACCCATGATGTACCAAAGTTTGTTCACTCTATTCAAAAAAATCGGGTTGTACGAGGGTAGGGGGTTGTTGCCCCCCCCCCAAAAAACAGGTATTCACAATATCATTGGTTCATTGGTACATTTTGCTGATTCCTTCTCACATTGACTTCCTCCTCAGTATCATTATTCCAGCAGATGAGCACCCAGGGGGATTGCCCCTATTTTGTTTTTTTTATAATACAGCTCTGCAGTGTCTTCTTTACTAATAAGTGTGTGTGTGTGTGTGTGTGTGTGTGTGTGTGTGTGTGTGTGTGTGTGTGTGTGTGTGTGTGTGTGCGCGCGCGCGCGAGTCCTCCACAACTCCAAAACCATGAAACCTAGCAGCCTGAAACTTTGCATACAGACTAAGAAAACTCCAAGGAAGTCCAAGAGTGAAGGAAGTGCTCTTTCTTTGTCTGTCTGCATGTCTGTCTCTCTTATTATTGCTCTACCCCCTCCCAATACAGTGCAGCACCCTCCTCCTATGTCTCCTCTCTCACTCTCCCCTCCCTCCCTCTCTGTATGTCTGTCTGTCTGTCTCTGTCTCCGGATGTGTCTGGGTGGTGGTCATGTCTGGATGGGGTTTGTCTCCGGATGCGTCTGGGCGGTACTTATGTCCAGACAGGAGCTTGTCTCGAGACCGTGTTTATAGTATGACCAGTAAAAAACGGATTTCAGACGTTATTTTGTTTCAATCTTCACTGTTATTCGATACAGAATTATTTTGATAAAACAGTATGAATCGTAATTGACGCTTCACCGCACATCTGCCTTCCCTTGCTCTCACCTCGCACGGTCTTTCCTTCCACACCCCTTCCTCACTCCCCTCGCTACTCTCTCCTCCACATCTTCACTCTCCCCACTTTCTATCCCCCACCCCTCTCCCCCCCCCCTTTAGTATTACCATCAGTGAAGCGACAGGTGGAATTTGCAAGTTATCAATAAAACTTTGTGAAATGGTCATGTTTGACTTCTTCATCTATTGTGAGTTTTAATTGATGTTGGTTTGTAGATTTTCCCATGAAAATATTTTCCCAAATTTAAATTGATTTGGAAAAAAAAATCAGTGTGTGTGTGCGCCTGTCTGTCTGTCCGTGTGTGCGCCTGTCTGTCCGTGCATGCGTGTGCCTGTCTGTCTGTCCATGCGTGTGTGCGCCTGTCTGTCTGTCTGTCTGTGCGTGTGCGCGCCTGTCTGTCTGTCTGTCTGTCTGTGCGTGTGCGCGCCTGTCTGTCTGTCCGTGCGTGTGTGCGCCTGTCTGTCCGTGCGTGTGTGCGCCTGTCTGTCTGTCCGTGCGTGTGTGCGCCTGTCTGTCTGTCCATGCGTGTGTGTGCCTGTCTGTCTGTCCATGCGTGTGTGTGCCTGTCTGTCTGTCCGTGCGTGTGTGTGCCTGTCTGTCTCTGTGCGTGTGTGTGCCTGTCTGTCTGTCCGTGCGTGTGTGTGCCTGTCTGTCTCTCCGTGCGTGTGTGTGCCTGTCTGTCTCTCCGTGCATGTGTGTGCCTGCCTGTCTGTCTGTCCGTGCGTGTGTGTTGCCATTTTTCTCAGAGATGCTTGAACGGGGTCCTTGTCAGACTTTTTGAGGTTCATCAATGATTGCCGGGGAGTATTTTAGACAAAAGAAAACAATGTTTTTGTTTTTGAGCAATTTGAAAAACAAAGTTGGCTTTTTGGGAGGGAATTTTTTAAACTACTCAATAGAGCTGAAACTTGTGAATCCATCCATCCATTGGGACCATACTCTGTGTCGAGCGTTGGTGCTGCCTAAGCAGTCTCCTTAGCCATTGGGCACAATCCTGGACGGGTCACCACTCCGACACAGGATACCAGCATGCTGGCACTCATGTTGCCGACCTCGGAAGGATGACAGGCAGTCAACCCCACCTGGTATTAATTCAACAGCTGAGTGCAATTTGAATTCAGGATCTGAGGATCCCAAGCCCACCACCCGAACCATTAAGCCAACACCAAGCATAACCTGTGAATGGTATATTAAATGATCACCGACCGCATTCCCTCGTGGGTGTAGCGAAATGTGTGAGCCCCCCCCCCCCCCCCACAAAAAATATCCCGGGCAACACCAGGATCCCCTGGTAGTATTTGATAACTTAACAAGTAGTGAGATGTGATTTTTATACAAGAGCTGTTATAACAATACTGTAGTGCTGTTAAAATGTTGTTGTACATGGTGGCCATAATGTCTTGTCACCCCCTGTTTGACAATGCTGACATTGCCTTTGTGTGCAGAACGTTGATTTGTTTTCTTTTCCCCTTTTCTCACATGGACTGAATGTAAACACATGATATGACACTTTAATCGCATCACCCCACAAACGCTCCAGAAAATGTCCCACGGAAAAATGATTCTCTGTAATGACAGTGATGGAGCCCAAACGGATCCACTGGACACTTCAGGCTTGTGTCATGTGATGTAAAATGTGCAATAAAGTAGAAGTGTGCTGTAAACGTATGTGCTGTAACTTGTAGAACCCTTCAGTGTTGTCAGCTAATATGACACAAGGCAACGTCAGCATTTTTACAAGGGAGTGACAAGACATTGGGGATACCTGCACATACATTACTCTTACCCATTCAAAAAAGTATACTGAAAACACATAAAACGAGAAGGGCACTCGGCAGAGCGCACACCTGCGCCACACAATGCCCGGTCCATAAGAACATATCGGGCCCATTACATTTTTGAAACATCATGCTATATATATCGTTTTTGAGCACTATCTCTCAATTGTGAAGAATCACTTTAAAAATTAAATAATTCTCATATCCAGATCCGGATTCGGATGTTCACCAAAATCTAATCAGTTCGTCCTTGTCACACACCAAACCTGTCCATAAAATTCAATCCGGATCCGTCAACAACGTTGTGAGATATCCTGCACACAAACAAACAGCCAAACAGAGAGGGGGTGAAACAATGAACCATTGATGTGTGCTCACGTGATAAAATATCGGTAAAATAAGTTAAACAATTTAACCCAGACTGGACTTGTCAAGAGATACAAAGAAAGAAAAGAAATAACTGAAAAGATTGGAATTTTTAAATTGTAATGAACCGTTAAAAGTGAACGATCAGAGTAAATGAACAAAAGGAAACCCTAAAACGATGTAAATCATGAATGTACGTTTCGTGATGTAATTGTGATTGTGATTGTGATGTGATGTAATTGTGATTGTTATGTAATTGTGATTGTGATGTGATGTGATTGTGATGTAATTGTGATTGTGATTGTGATTGTGATGTGATTGTGATGTAATTGTGATGTGATGTGATTGTGATTGTGATGTGATTGTGATGTGATGTGATTGTGAATGTGATTGTGATTGTGATTGTGATTGTGATGTAATTGTGATTGTGATGTAATTGTGATTGTGATGCGATGTGATTGTGATGTGATGTGATTGTGAATGTGATTGTGATTGTGATGTGATGTAATTGTGATTGTGATGTAATTGTGATTGTGATGCGATGTGATTGTGATGTAATTGTGATTGTGATTGTGATGTGAAGTATGAAAACGCTCCCAATCGAGTTTTTTTTTTCACATATCCCGTGTACAAGGAACGCTTGCCGCACGTTCAAACTCACCGTGCACTTTTTGTCTCCTCTTCGTGTGCTTCACACATCAAGCAATGGCTTGCACAAGGGAAGTGAAGGGTTTCCTGTGAAAGGGACTCACAATGGCTTGGCAGTAGACTGTACCGAGCTGTTTTTGACGTTTCACATTGATTTCCTTCACTCCACATGCCAGCATGAGCACACTAGTTCAGCTGAATCAGGGCATGATGACTGCGGCTGGAGTTTATATTCCACTTCTCAAGATTATTACCCCGCGCTCGTGAAGCGAAAAGCGGGGTTAACCGATCGGTCACGTCCGTGTGTGCGTGCGTGCGTGCATACCTGCTTTTTAAAAAAATTCATTTTCTCAGCAACCGTGAGTCCGATTGACACGGAATTTTCTAAATAGGTGTGCCTGCTCCTGTATAAAATTTTAGTCATCATTATGATGTCATAGGTCACGTGGTACAGGCTCCATCTTGGATAAACCCCCCAAAAACACTTTGCTCCTCTACATCTCCGAAATCACTCCATGGAAAAAATTGAAACATGGCTCATTGTCAAGTACTTCCCATTGGGGAATAAGATATGTTCATGATGATGTCATTGGTGCCTTCGTCATGTCGGCGTAATTCGACAAGTGCAACGCTCGATTTGGTCAGAATGATAAAAAAAAACTTTCTCTGCAATTGTTGAAACCGCTAACCGATCAATGCAAAACTTTAACCGATTGATCAGCTCCCCATGGGAAATATAGCTTGATAAAAGTGACACCATCGGTTACTGGTCTGGAAAAATATTGGATCAAAGTTTAAAAATAAAAATAAAAAACCTTAAAAGAACAGAAGAGTTGCCTTGCACCAAGTCCAAGTCAGGACTCTGCAAGGAAAGTATTCTATAAATACCATCAAGTTGCATCATTTTTCTGGAAGCACGGTTGTGCTGCTGATGCAGTGTCCCTGTTACCAGTAAGCTTCTGCTCATTTTACAGACCTCGGAAGGATGACAGTCTGAGTCAACCCACCTGGTGTTATTTCAACAGCTCGACAGGAGGTTCAAACTCAAGACCTCAAACTCAAGGCCGACTTTGTCCGAATCGAATCGCTATCACCGATTCGCTGGAGGAAACGTCCATGCTCTGCCTTGGGGCGGAGTCTCGATCTGAAGCGATTTGAGGCTCCGCCCACGCCTTCAGCCAAAAACACGTGGGCAATGGCGACCGGGTCGAGTGCGGGACGGTGGCATTGTAGTGGATGTAGTAGTAGTTGTTGTTGTAGTTGTTGTTGTATAAAAACCTAACTAAAAAATAACTCGCAGCGCACACACAAAATTCCCATTAAACACAGGGAGGAATCTAACTTTAAACACATACTTATCGAAATAACTAAGCTACGGGGACTTTGGCTGTTTGTGTGCACGTTTCCAAATCCGTAACAGTATCGAGTGTTAGTCTGTCATTCAGGGTTGGTCTACAGAAGCAAAACAGATTCAACCTTTCTACAACTGTCAGCACATTGTGGTTGTCTGTTGTAAGGCACGTGTAATTTAACCCTATCACAGTTGTGTGCTGGGGCAGCTACATGAAGGACACATTGGGGTAGTAAAGATGAAGGCATGAGCACGTAGCTATGTATGGTGACCCTCAATTGATAATGACATCGAACATATAGCTAAGTGCTGTGATGGGTATCAGCTACATCAGAACATGCCACAGGTGTCGCCTTTGCATCCATGGGTGTGGCCCTCGACCCCATGGCAGAGGATACACGTGGATTATGCTCGGCTGTTTCTTGACACTGTTTCTGGTGCTGGTTGATGCACATTCCAAATGGCCAGAAATTTAGATCATGAAGTCAACCACGTCACAACAGACCATCACCAAACTGCGTGAGATTTTTTTGCCAGGAATGGCATACCCGAACAGCTCGTATCTGATAATGGTCCTCAGTTCACATCGGATGAATTTAACCTCTTCATGAAACAAAATGGAATTAAACACATTCGGTCTGCTCCTTACCATCCAGCCACAAATGGGCTGGCTGAACGTTTTATCCAAACTTTCAAACAGGCTTTTCGATCTACAAGGGAAGAGGAGGGCATCATTGAAGCAAAGTTCACCCGTTTTCTGATATCTTACTGGAATGCTCCTCATGCAACAACAGGAGAGATTCCCACAAAGATGTTTCTTGGCAGACCACTGAGTACTACATTGGATGCAGTTAAACCTGATATCAGAAAAAGGTCAATGATAGACTTTTTCATCGGGCCCTTAGTGGAGGTAAAGGCAACATGCGTGAATTTCTGCTCGGACAGCCTGTTCTTGTGCACCACTACCGTCAGGACCACAAGTGGGTAACTGGTACTGTTAGGTCGAGACGGGGTCCCGTAAATTATGATGTTGCAGTTGGACTCTGCGTTTGGAAACGGCATGTGGACCAAATGCGGGATACCGGGCCAAGCTGTGAAGCTCAACCTTTCCAATCATCAGACCCTCCTCTAAGAATTGAGTTAGAGAGGTCGGGGTCAACTGAGAGGATACCCACATCAGCGGAAGTGGTTCCCGCTGAGACTGATGCTGCACCGGCATAAACAGATGCTGCATCTCAACCAACCGAGATAGCTCTGGGGACAAGGCGGTCTCCGCAGAGACGGCATAAGGCCCCAGATAGATTGGATCTGTGAAGTGATTCAGTTATGGGGCAGATTAATCCCCTCATAATCTCGAGCCAGGGTATGTTTCACACCTATGCTCAATCCACCAGATGGTACATTTCAGTTACCTTCTGGCAGGTGATGCTCTTGTAATGTCTTTGATTATGCTACTTTCTAGCCTTCATCAAATGAGTAAAATGTTCATTTATTGTCATGTGGGTTGATTTCTTGGTGTGGGATTAGATCGAGAAGGGAGGAAATGTGGTGTATTTACAGCCTTGTGGATTGCAACGCAATGTGAAATAAAGTAGTTCCTGAGCCGCCATTTCCTGTGGCTGTCATGATGACGTCGAGCTCCACTTAATCATAGCGAACGTAGTGAGCTTCATACTGAAAGCGAACGTAGTGAGCGTCATACTTCACGCGTGCACATGAGAGAATAGGAAACAACAACAACAACACAATACACTGGTAATTTGGAATCCGTGTCGTTGGCTATGATCCTTTTGCTTCCGGTTTTTTTTTGCTTCCGGTTTTTGTCATGGGGAATGATGCATGCTGGGAGATAAAGGCATCGTCGGAGACATGAAAGACCCAAATATCAGACATGGTGTATATTTCCTCCACTGATTTTAATAAAGATATCTCCTGCATCATCAAAAAAAATTTTTTAATTGTGATTTACATTATTTGATCGCTGATCCCGAATCCAGGCCGAAGTAACCGGAAATTGCGTATACAGTTGTGAACAAGTTGTAGGTAAAGTCAGAAGCGAATGTAAGAAGAATTCTACGTTCGCTTCTAGTATTTATTTTTTTAGATGAGATCCTGTTCTCGGCGGTGTAGTTGTCGTTGTGAAGGTAATGTTGAGGAAAATTTTTTTTCAGATGAGATCCTGTTCTTGGTGGTGTAGTTGTTGTTGTGAAGGTAATGTTGAGGAACTATGGAATAGGCAAAGCCGAGAAGCGAACGTAGAATTCTTCTTACATTCGCTTCTGACTTTACCTATAACTTGTTCACAACTGTTTACGCAATTTCCGGTTACTTCGGCCTGGATTCGGATTCAGCGATGAAATAACGTAAATCACGATTAAAAATTATTTTTTGATGATGCAGGAGATGTCTTTATTAAAATCAGTGGAGGAAATATACACCATGTCTGATATTATTTGGGTCCTTCATGTCTCCGCCGATGCCTTTATCTCCCGGGACGCATCATTCCCCATGACAAAAGCCGGAAGCAAAAGGGTCATCGCCGACAACACGGATTCCAAATTGCCAAGGGTATTGTGTTGTTGTTGTTGTTTTTGTTTTTCTTTTTTTGTTGTTTCCTATTCTCTCATGTGCATGCGTTAAGTATGAAGCTCACTACGTTCGCTATAATCTTGAGGTAATATATATTTTTTAGATGAGATCCTGTTCCAGGCGGTGTAGTTGTTGTTGTGAAGGTAATGTTGAGGTATAATGTTGAGGTAATATTTATTTTTTTAGATGAGATCCTGTTCTCGGCGGTGTACTTGTTGTGAAGGTAATGTTGATATAATATTGTTTTTTTTTAGATGAGATCCTGTTCTAGGCGGTGTAGTTGACGTTGTGAAGGTAATGTTGAGGTAATATTATTTTTTTAGATGAGATCTTGTTCTTGGCAGTGTAGTTGTTGTTGTGAAGGAAATGTTGAGGTAATATATATATATATATATATATATATATATATATATATATATATATATATATATATATATATATTTTAGATGAGATCCTGTTCTTGGTGGTGCAGTTGTCGTTGTGAAGATAATGTTGAGGTAATTTTTTTTTTCACATGAGATCCTGTTCTAGGCGGTGTAGTGGTTGTTGTGAAGATAATGCTGAGGTAATTTTTTTTTAAAATGAGATCCTGTTCGAGGCGGTGTAGTTGTTGTTGTGAAGGTAATGTTGAGGTATAACGTTGAGGTAATTTTTTTTTTAGATGAGATCCTGTTCGAGGCGGTGTAGTTGTCGTTGTGAAGGTAATGTTGAGGTAATTTTTTTTTCAGATGAGATCCTGTTCTAGGCGGTGTAATTGTCGTTGTGAAGATAATGTTGAGGTAAATTTTTTTTTAAATGAGATCCTGTTCTCGGCGGTGTAGTTGTTGTTGTGAAGGTAATGTTGAGGTATAATGTTGAGTTAATTTTTTTTAGATGAGATCCTATTCGAGGCGGTGTAGTTGTCGTGAAGGTAATGTTGAGGTAATGTTTTTTTTTTTTTTCAGATGAGATCCTGTTCTAGGCGGTGTAGTTGTCGTTGTGAACGTCATGTTAAGATATAATGTGGAGGTAATATTAATTTTTTTAGATGAGATCCTGTTCTAGGCGGTGCAGTTGTTGTTGTGAAGGTCATGTTGAGGAATTTTTTTTTTTTCAGAAGAGACCCTGATCTCGATGGTGTAGTTGTTGGTGTGAGGGTAATGTTAACGTAATATATATATATATATATATATATATATATATATATATATATATATATATATATATATATATATATATATATATACATATATATACATATATATATATCTTCTTCTTCTTCTTCTTTCGGCTGCTCCCGTTCGGGGTTGCCACAGCGGATCATACGTATGATCCGCATAGTGATTTGGCACATGTTTTACGCCGGATGCCCTTCCTGACGCAACCCTGGTCGCCTCTTACGACACAGGGATATGGTACACCTATTTTAACCGGGGTATACACCGGCCCAGTATACTGGTACTCATTTCGCCGACCTCGGAAGGATGACAGGCTGAGTCAACCCCCTGGTGTATTAATTCAGTGGCTCAACGGGACTTGAACTCAGGACCTTTTGGATCCCAAGCCGCTGCCCTTACCACTGCGCCAACACCAGGTGTATACATATATATATATATATACATATATATATATATATACATATATATATATATATATATATATATATATATATATATATATATATATATATATATATATATATATATATATATATATATATATATATATATATATATATATATATATATATATATATATATATATATATATATATATATATATATATATATATATATATATATATATATATATATATATATACATATATATATATATATATATATATATATATATATATATATATATATATATATATATATATATATACATATATATATATATATATATATATATACATATATATATATATATATATATATACATATATATATATATATATATATATATACATATATATATATATATATATATATATACATATATATATATACATATATATATATATATATATATACGTATACGTATACGTATACGTATACGTATATATATATATATATATATATATATATATATATATATATATATTGTAAATAAGATCCTGTTCAAGGCGGTGTAGTTGTTGTTGTGAAGGTAATGTTGAGGTAATATATATTTTTTCAGATGAGATCCTGTTTTAGGCGGTGTTGTTGTTGTGAAGGTAATGTCAAGGTAATATTTATTTTTTCATAGCAAAAAAACTTTAATTTGATATTTTTAAGCGAATGTAAGAAGAATTCAACGTTCGCTTCTTGGCTTTGCCGATTCCATATTATTGCATACGTTATAGTGAACAAATGGATCGACACATGATACCGCTCATACACCGCCTACATGTCATCTTGTAAACTACAGCTAAACATGATCAAATATATCGACACAGGATACCGCTCATACACCGCCTACATATCACCCAGTACACGACAGCGAAACGTGATCAAACAGATCGACACAGAAACTAAAACTAATTAAAGAGAGTGAAATGATTTTTAAATAAAATCACAAATACCAGTTTTAAATTATTTCACCATTTCGGATCGATTGAGCCTCATGAACCATGACATGGTTCGGGGTTTATAAATGGATTTACGAGTCTTGCAGCTTTAGTATTGAACACAAATGGAATGAAAATACTGAAATCGTTTTTATAGATTGCAAATGCGAACTTGAGGTGATGAAAAAAAAACAACGGAAATGCTTTTAGGAGAAACTCTCAAACGGGCACGTGGGGACATCATCGGTAAGATTACCTTGATTACACATGAGAACTGGGTCGGTGTGAGCACGCTGTTCGCCGCCAGAGCTGGGTCACTGTGAGCTCGCTGTGAGCACACTGTTCGCCGCCAGCGCTGGGTCACTGTGAGCTCGCTGTTCGCCGCCAGAGCTGGGTCACTGTGAGCACGCTGTTCGCCGCCAGAGCTGGGTCACTGTGAGCACACTGTTCGCCGCCAGAGCTGGGTCACTGTGAGCACACTGTTCGCCGCCAGCGCTGGGTCACTGTGAGCACGCTGTTCGCCGCCAGAGCTGGGTCACTGTGAGCACACTGTTCGCCGCCAGAGCTGGGTCACTGTGAGCACGCTGTTCGCCGCCAGCGCTGGGTCACTGTGAGCTCGCTGTGAGCACGCTGTTCGCCGTCAGAGCTGGGTCACTGTGAGCACACTGTTCGCCGTCAGAGCTGGGTCACTGTGAGCACACTGTTCGCCGCCAGCGCTGGGTCACTGTGAGCACGCTGTGTTCTTCACGCTTGCCGCCAGCGCTGGGTCACTGTGAGCTCGCTGTTCGCCGTCAGAGCTGGGTCACTGTGAGCACACTGTTCGCCGCCAGCGCTGGGTCACTGTGAGCACACTGTTCGCCGCCAGCGCTGGGTCACTGTGAGCACACTGTTCGCCACCAGCGCTGGGTCACTGTGAGCACACTGTTCGCCACCAGCGCTGGGTCACTGTGAGCTCGCTGTTCACCGCCAGAGCTGGGTCACTGTGAGCACACTGTTCGCCGCCAGAGCTGGGTCACTGTGAGCTCGCTGTGAGCACACTGTTCGCCGCCAGCGCTGGGTCACTGTGAGCACACTGTTCGCCGCCAGCGCTGGGTCACTGTGAGCACACTGTTCGCCGCCAGCGCTGGGTCACTGTGAGCTCGCTGTTCGCCGCCAGCGCTGGGTCACTGTGAGCACACTGTTCGCCGCCAGCGCTGGGTCACTGTGAGCACACTGTTCGCCGCCAGCGCTGGGTCACTGTGAGCACACTGTTCGCCGCCAGCGCTGGGTCACTGTGAGCACGCTGTTCGCCGCCAGAGCTGGGTCACTGTGAGCACGCTGTTCGCCGCCAGAGCTGGGTCACTGTGAGCACGCTGTTCGCCGCCAGAGCTGGGTCACTGTGAGCACGCTGTTCGCCGCCAGAGCTGGGTCACTGTGAGCACGCTGTTCGCCGCCAGAGCTGGGTCACTGTGAGCACGCTGTTCGCCGCCAGAGCTGGGTCACTGTGAGCTCGCTGTGAGCTCGCTGTTCGCCGCCAGAGCTGGGTCACTGTGAGCTCGCTGTGAGCTCGCTGTTCGCCGCCAGAGCTGGGTCACTGTGAGCACGCTGTTCGCCGCCAGAGCTGGGTCACTGTGAGCACGCTGTTCGCCGCCAGAGCTGGGTCACTGTGAGCACACTGTTCGCCGCCAGAGCTGGGTCACTGTGAGCTCGCTGTGAGCTCGCTGTTCGCCGCCAGAGCTGGGTCACTGTGAGCTCGCTGTTCGCCGCCAGAGCTGGGTCACTGTGAGCACGCTGTTCGCCGCCAGAGCTGGGTCACTGTGAGCACGCTGTTCGCCGCCAGAGCTGGGTCACTGTGAGCACACTGTTCGCCGCCAGAGCTGGGTCACTGTGAGCTCGCTGTTCGCCGCCAGAGCTGGGTCACTGTGAGCTCGCTGTTCGCCGCCAGAGCTGGGTCACTGTGAGCACGCTGTTCGCCGCCAGAGCTGGGTCACTGTGAGCACGCTGTTCGCCGCCAGAGCTGGGTCACTGTGAGCACGCTGTTCGCCGCCAGAGCTGGGTCACTGTGAGCACGCTGTTCGCCGCCAGAGCTGGGTCACTGTGAGCACGCTGTTCGCCGCCAGAGCTGGGTCACTGTGAGCTCGCTGTGAGCTCGCTGTTCGCCACCAGAGCTGGATTACTGTGAGCTCGTTGTTCGCCGCCAGAGCTGGGTCACTGTGAGCTCGTTGTTCGCCGCCAGAGCTGGGTCACTGTGAGCTCGCTGTTCGCCGCCAGAGCTTGGTCACTGTGAGCACAGTGTTCGCCACCAGAGCTGGGTCACTGTGAGCACGCTGTTCGCCGCCAGAGCTTGGTCACTGTGAGCTCGCTGTTTGCCGCCAGAGCTGTGCCGCTGTGAGCACTCTGTTCGCCGCCAGAGCTGTGTCGCTGTGAGCTCGCTGTTCGCCGCCAGAGCTGTGTCACTGTGAGCTCGCTGTTCGCCGCCAGAGCTGGGTCACTGTGAGCTCGCTGTTCGCCGCCAGAGCTGTGCCGCTGTGAGCTCGCTGTTCGCCGCCAAAGCTCGGTCGCTGTGAGCACGCTGTTAGCCGCCAGAGCTTGGTCACTGTGAGCAGGCTTTTCGCCGCCAGAGCTTGGTCACTGTGAGCTCGCTGTTCGCCGTCAGAGCTGGGTCACTGTGAGCTCGCTGTTCGCCGTCAGAGCTGGGTCACTGTGAGCTCGCTGTTCGCCGTCAGAGCTGGGTCACTGTGAGCTCGCTGTTCGCCGTCAGAGCTGGGTCACTGTGAGCTCGCTGTTCGCCGTCAGAGCTTGGTCACTGTGAGCTCGCTGTTCGCCGTCAGAGCTGGGTCACTGTGAGCTCGCTGTTCGCCGCCGCAGCTTGGTCACTGTGAGCTCGCTGAGAGCTCGCTGTTCGCCGCCAGAGCTTGGTCACTGTGAGCTCGCTGTTCGCCACCAGAGCTGGGTCACTGTGAGCTCGCTGTGAGCTCGCCGTTCGCCACCAGAGCTGGGTCACTGTGAGCTCGCTGTTCGCCGCCAGAGCTGTGCCGCTGTGAGCACGCTGTTCGCCGACAGAGCTTGGTCACTGTGAGCTCGCTGTTCGCCGCCAAAGCTCGGTCGCTGTGAGCACGCTGTTCGCCGCCAGAGCTGGGTCACTGTGAGCTCGCTGTTCGCCGCCACAGCTTGGTCACTGTGAGCTCGCTGAGAGTTCGCTTTTCGCAGTCAGAGCTGGGTCACTGTGAGGTCGCTGAGAGCTCCCTGTTCGCCGCCAGAGCTGTGTCACTGTGAGCTCGCTGTTCGCCGCCAGAGCTGTGTCACTGTGAGCTCGCTGTCGCCGCCAGAGCTGGGTCACTGCGCTGTTCGCCGCCAGAGCTGGGTCACTGAGAGTTCGCTTTTCGCAGTCAGAGCTGGGTCACTGTGAGCTCGCTGAGAGCTCCCTGTTCACCGCCACAGCTTGGTCACTGTGAGCTTGCTGAGAGCTCCCTGTTCACTGCCACAGCTTGGTCACTGTGAGCTCGCTGAGAGTTCGCTTTTCGCAGTCAGAGCTGGGTCACTGTGAGCTCGCTGAGAGCTCCCTGTTCACCGCCACAGCTTGGTCACTGTGAGCTTGCTGAGAGCTCCCTGTTCACCGCCACAGCTGTGTCACTGTGAGCTTGCTGAGAGCTCCCTGTTCAGCGCCACAGCTTGGTCACTGTGAGCTCGCTGTTCGCCGTCAGAGCTGGGTCACTGTGAGCTCGCTGTTCGCCGTCAGAGATGGGTCACTGTGAGCATGCTGTTCGCCGCCACAGCTTGGTCACTGTGAGCTCGCTGAGAGTTCGCTGTTCGCAGTCAGAGCTGGGTCACTGTGAGCTCGCTGAGAGCTCCCTGTTCACCGCCACAGCTTGGTCACTGTGAGCTTGCTGAGAGCTCCCTGTTCACCGCCACAGCTGTGTCACTGTGAGCTTGCTGAGAGTTCGCTTTTCGCAGTCAGAGCTGTGTCACTGTGAGCTCGCTGAGAGCTCCCTGTTCGCCGCCAGAGCTGTGTCACTGTGAGCTCGCTGAGAGTTTGCTTTTCGCAGTCAGAGCTGTGTCACTGTGAGCTCGCTGAGAGCTCCCTGTTCGCCGCCAGAGCTGTGTCACTGTGAGCTCGCTGAGAGCTCGCTGTTCACCGCCACAGCTGTGTCACTGTGAGCTTGCTGAGAGTTCGCTTTTCGCAGTCAGAGCTGTGTCACTGTGAGCTCGCTGAGAGCTCGCTGTTCGCCGCCAGAGCTGTGTCACTGTGAGCTTTGCTGAGAGCTCGCTGTTCGCCGCCAGAGCTGTGTCACTGTGAGCTCGCTGTTCGCCGCCAGAGCTGGGTCACTGTGAGCACGCGAATTTTTTTTTTTCCCAAGGCCACGTTACTTTTGAAGAGTTTTGTTTTAAAATGCTGTCCTTGTTTGGATGAATGAGTTGTGTAATCTTCGGTGTTCGACCATTCTCTGTCGTTTCAAATTGTACGTCAATCTGCTTTCTGTCGGTTGAAGGTAAATGGAGGCTGCAGCCAAGTCACCGGATGGAGCGAGGTGTGATCACAGAATTTTTGTTGGAGGATTACACCATGATGCCACTGAGCTGGAGGTAGAGAAAAGGTTTCGACCATTCGGAGAAGTTGGCTGTATAACGTTGAAGACGAGGAGGGATGAGACAGGTAACTATTGAAGACTGAATTGTCCACGCATTTTCATTTTGTACAAAGTTTATGCAGTTTCTCTCAGCACGTAGTAATGGAGGGCAACACGATTAAGAGAGTGAGTGGATTGAGTGAGTTTATGAACGAATATGAGGCAAAAAGGGAAAGAAGCAGCAGCTTGCAAGTAGATGGAGAAAGGTACAGGGGTGTTAAATGATCCTGAGTAGGATGGAGGATGACCCGAGAACAGTGTGCACTGCCATATTGAAGGCTTGGAGGGAAGCCAGAGTGGGATTGAAAAGACTGAGGAACGAGATTCCATGGACAAGTGGAACAAATGATTGGTGCTGAGCATGCAGCCTGGATTTTTGGAATTTTTAAAAGGATGCTGTTGCTGGAATAGTGTGTGTTACTTGGATGGACTTTGGAGGAATGAAAAAGCAGGTGTCCCGAAGAGACCTAAGATGTCACATTGAAGATTTGCTGCAAGAACTTGCACCTTTTTCTCTCATTTGTGTATTAATCTTACGTCATCTATTACATGCACATAGGAGTGAGGTGGTGTCGTCGTGTCACTATAATGAGAACATTAAAACTGAAGAAAACTGGAACTGGAACGGCACCCAGAAGAGCACATATCTCCGCCAGGCTGAACAGTTTACGTGTTGTATCCCACTGATTGGCCGAATCTGGATTCGGATCTGAACCAAAATCAAATCGTTTTGTTCTTGTCACAGACAGACAGAATATCAAAATCGACGAACCAATATACTTTAAAAATCTTCGATTTTGCATGTAACAAACGGACAGAAAGCGGTGAAAACATAACCTCCATCACCTTCGGTGGCAGAGTTAACTAGCCATGTGCAGGATGCCATTGTCTGCATCATTTAAGCTGGAAAACATTTCACCTGCCTTTAATGCCGTCTACTCCTGTCGACATCCTCAGACTTGAAAGCTTTTTTTAGTCAGATTAACAGAGCACCATCTCCAAGTTGATGATCCCAGTGGTCCTTGGATTGCCTTTCTCCACACCTTTTTTTTTATTTTTTTTATTTTTTATTTTTGTATACCTTGGTCGAGGCTCGTATGAGAGCTAACACACAACTCACAGCAAGGAGGCATGAGACAAGAGGGGCGGGAGTGGAAGGGACAAAACAGTGGGGAACAGACACATTAGGTGAACTGTGGAAGGGGGAGGGATGGGGATGGGACGGGGAACATGGCGAAGAGAAGATGGACATTTCAGGGACTTTCAGGAAGGAAAGCAGGAGAAATGAAGGAAGTGGGCTTGGGTGGATTATCGGGGGTAGAAAAGATCGAGGATTTGGATGGGGGAAGATAAGAGGTGGTGGTGAACAGCTGTTTTGAAAGCCTGGAGGGAAGAATGGGAAAGAATAGAGTGAGGAAGTTTATTCCAAAGGCGGGAAAAAAGAGGAATGAAAGAGTGAAGATGAGCAGTGATTCGTGATTTTGGTAGTTTTACCAGAAGGAGGTTGTTGGCAGACCTTGAGCGCCCTGTGGAAATGTGGTGGGGACAAATCGCAGAGAGAGCAGGGGGGGGCAAGGCTGGAGAGGAGTCGGTAGAAGACAGAAAGACCACCGACCAACCTGCGGTGATTGAGTGAGAGGCCCAAAGACTCAGCTTCATTGCGGGAGATGCCGATGATCTTAAATGCCCTGGTTTCGACAGCGTGAAGCCGAGAAAGGTGGGAGGCAGGAGCACCAGCCCAGAGGGGAGAGCAGTACTCCATCACGCTACGGACAAAAGCTTTGTAAGTGGTCAGGAGCTCAAGAGGGCCGAGGAAGGACTTTGCACGATGGAGGATTCCCAGTCGGCGACTGGCTTTTGAGGCGAGGTTGGAAATGTGACTTTCCCAGGAAAGGTCATGGCAGATAGTGAGACCTAGAAGCTTGAAAGAAAAGACTTCTTCCAGAGGATTGTTGAGAAAGTGGATGGGGGGTTTTGTAAATGGTCCTTTCGAAGAGACATAGTGAGAGTGTGAGATTTGTCTGGATTGAAAGACATGTTCCACGTGTTGGACCAGTTTGTGATTTTATCCAGATCTGCAGTGAGCGAAGAAGCTGCTGCTTGCCGGTCTGAGGGATGACAGATGGTACGGCAGAGGGTGGAGTCGTCGGCAAAGAGAAATAGAGGATTTTCCAGAGAGTCCGAGAGATCATTGATGAAAACCAGAAAAAGAACAGGGCCCAGAACGCTACCTTGAGGAACTCCAGCCTGCACAGGAAGAGGGGATGAAAGAACTCCATTTAGGGCCACACGTTGACTGCGACAGGAGAGGAAGTCTGCGAGCCATGAGTGGAGATGGCCTTGGATACCATGGGAAGAGAGTTTGGTGAGTAGGGCAGGGTGCCAGACTGTGTCAAAAGAACGTGATATGTCCAGGGATACGGCTCGGATTTCCTGTCTGGCATTGAGGACCTCCATCCATTGATGGGAAAGCAGAAGCAGCATATCCAGGGTAGAGTGACCTGGTCTGAAACCAAATTGATGATTGGAAATCAAGCCATTGGAGAAGAGGAAGGATTTCATATCTGAGGCGATGATGGATTCCATCACCTTGCTGATGATTGGGAGAAGGCTGATTGGTCTGTAGTTACAGGGATCTGTTTTTGCACCTTTTTTATGCAGGGCAGTGATGTTAGCAGATTTCCAAGCAGATGGCAGATGACCCTGGGCAAATGAGAGGGTGAATAGAACAGAGAGAGGGTGAGCAAGAGCAGAAGAGCAGGCTTTGAGGACACGTGGGCTGATGCCGTCTGGACCGGTTGCAGAATCTGACTCGAGGTTTGAAAGCAAGCTCTCCACCTTGTCAGGAGAAAAGGATACAGAGTCCAGGGACAGTTGGGTGCGACTGGGTAAAGTGGGTAGAGATAGTGATGGGTTTAGGACACATTAGGTTTAGGTTTAGGACCTGACTATATGCGATGGTTTAGGTTTAGGACCTGACTATATGATGACTCTCCAACACTCGGTAGGTGTGTGAGGGGCATTCTTCCTGTTAGGTTGTTGGTGAGGGCAACAGGAGATATTTTGTGGTGAAGGTGATTCCAGTAAGTTTCTTGAAGGAGAGGTAATCTATATCATGAGACCATTATCTGCATAATTTTAGCTGGATGGTGCCATTGGTCTACATTGGTGTGATATTGATTTATCTCACTTAATGGAGATCCACATATTATACTGTTGTCAATATCTGAGCTACACTGATACAGTAATACCATTGATTAGCATTGTTTATGTTTAGGAAAATATTTTAATGCTGCAGAAGTCGCTGGAAGAGATATTGCTCCATTTGATGATGTACTTGCTGTTCCACATTGTCCAATCTCCAAAGTGTAGCTAATGCCACCGATCGACTGATATCGATCATCAATGATTTATTGCGTATTCCCTTGTGGCACTGCTTGTCTGTTGATGAGTTCTGCAAATTCAAATCGCAAGTTCCAGAAATAATGTTTGCATGCAGAATGTCTATTTAAATATAAGGATGCTGTCTGTCTGTCGTTTTCATTTCTTCTCACTCTCCCTATCTCCCTATTCCCCGGCTCCCTCTCTCACTGCTTCTCACGTCATCACCAAACTCTCTTTGCATTCTTACCAATGTCTTGCGATTCAGCTTTATGATGTCAAGATTTACTTTTACAACCCTTCCGTTTATTCTATTGAGCCCGGTCAAAAGTAGACTTTTTTTTTAACCTCTGTCTCCAAAGGTGGAAGGAGGTGATGTTTTCACCCCTGTTTGTCTGTTTGTGTGCAGGATATCTCAAAAAGTTGTGGACGGATTTGGATGAAATTTGGTGCTAGGCTTGGGTGTGTGACAAAAACGAATTGATTCGATTTTGGTGAAGATCCAGATCCGGCGACTAGAATTTTTCAAGTGATTCTTCACCATTGAGAGATTGGGCCAAAAATGATACATAGCACGATATTTGAAAAATGTATTGGGCTTGATATATTCTTGTGGATCAGGCATTGCGTGGTGGAGATACGTGCTCTACCCTGTGCCCTTCTCATTCTCACTGTGTTCGTCATGCTAAATGACGTAGCATTCTGGTGGTTGGCACTCCCAATGCAATTCCGTCATGGGATTGTTCATCAACGGCCCTCCTGTTCAATCAAATCGTATCGCCCATCCTTGATGGGTACATATGCTCATTGAACAATAAAATTAGTTCATTGATATTTGATTCTGCATAAGCTACCCATGTGTATGTTAACACTATTGCTTGGAGTCTTCATCAGCAGAAACTGAGAAAATGCAAAATATATAAAGAACTAAACAAGGTGAAAAAAGGTAAAAAAAATGCAGGTTCTCTTTTTGCCTCTCAAATAGTATTACGTTCATGCTTTATCCTCTGCAGGACACCCGACGAAGACCTTTGCCTATGTGGACCTTTGTGCAACGGAAGGACAACTGCACAAGTGTAAGAATTTATACAAATCGCAGTAGTGGTAAAATGGAGCTCAGTTTGGGTCACATAGCCCCTTTGTGATGCGTTCAATCCTCTCAGGAAACCTGACCTCGTATCAAGAATATATTTTAGGTTTTATTTACTTATTTTCTTTTGAAATTTCCATCACCTTTTCTTCCATTTTTAATAATAATGACCTTTCTCAAACCATAAAGATGAAAGTTAATGAAAATATATATTATTTATTATTTTCACAGGTGTCGGTGTGCTGAATCGTTCAGAGTGGAAGTCTAACTTGCTGCAGGTGGAGCTGGCTAAAGAGAGCTTTCTGCAGCGGTAAGTTTAGTAGATTCTTTGAAAAAAAAAAACTTGATTTTTCACTTCATAACAATTGTTATTTCTACTTCAATTTCCTTCTGCTTCTGGTTCTGGTTCTACCTCCCCCCCTCTTTTCTCCCAACTGAATCTACATCGACAATAACAAATGTCAGTGTGCGTGTGTCTCCTCCATAACTCCAAAACCATGAAATCCAGCGGTCCCAAGCTTTGCATGCATACTAAGCAACTCCTAAGTAGTGCAGGAATGACAACTTGGGGTTTGGGTTCATTTAAACACCCATTTTAAAGATAATTAACCACATTATTTAATTACCCTTTATCAAGGCATCATCCTTTTTACATTACTCTGCCTTACTGGGGTCTTACTTCGCCATTTTTTGGCCTGCTCAACAATGTCTTCACTTGGAACAGGCCACAATGGTTTCTTAAAGATAAAGGGCTCAAATTTATTCTTTCCACTTTCCTCAAGCATATCATCGAATACCTCGTCTTCATACATGAATCGCTGGACACATCACAATGCTTGTAAATGCCCAGAGATGCCAGTGTTCATGGTTTTATATCATTTCCACATATGCCATAACCTCGAGAATCTCTTAAACTAAGCTGAATTACACAATTTATACTGTGGAATTGACCTTAGCAGCAGTTCCGACTGCTAAAAAAAAATTGTTCATTCGTCCAATTTTCACATTGTTTGACACTCCAGGCGTCACCAGATAGTATTTAATATGATCCAGCCAGCCATTCCTTATCAACCCTTTTGTTGGAGCGCTTGCTTGAGTGCTTAATAGTGGTGGATGGGGTTGATTCCAAAGTACTCGATTCCATCCATGGAATCAAAAGGAATTGAGTGGTGAACGGGAATCAACGTTTGTTGCGAGTCATTCACACTTCATAGTAAGAAGTGTTTTTTTTGTTGTTTTTTTAGGAGGAAAATTTTTTTCGTACCTGTTGGGCACATTCCTGTTACACATAGCCTGGTAATTTGTTATCAGAAAAGGAACATGCTTCTGGGGTGTCCCGTTTGCAACATAGCAGCAAAAGCTTCCCTTCTGGGAAAGTCCCTTCGGGACTTGGTGACGTCTAACTTTCCAACAAATGTCTCCTATTCTTCCTCTGCTCCGATTGGTCCATCTGATTACATGCCTGTGAAGGTAAACATCTCTGTGTCTATTCTCAGAGAGGTGCCTCAATGCCAGTGAGCCTGGCATTTCACTCAAGCATATTAGCAGGGCTGCAAGCAGCCCTCTCTCTTCTGGACTGGTCTCTCATATCAACTGCTCCTGACGTGAACTCAGCATGGGAATTCTTCCACAGAAATCTGCTGTCTCTGTCTCTGTCTCTGTCTCTTTCTCTGTCTCTGTCTCTGTCTCTTGCAGATTAATCTCATCTTCAGTTATCTTGCCCTTCTTCCTGCCCATGGTACACTGAATCCTGTGGTGCGGCAGTGGCTCTGCAAAACTTGCCTTCTCTTCCTGAAAGGCAAATCTGACCGAAGGAAATCTTAGTGCATTCCAAAAAGTCCGCAACAAGTGTGTGTTCACGCTCACAAGAGCCAGAAAACAACATCTGTCCAACCTCAAGAATAAATTTTTAAACTTGTCTCCCTCCTCTAAAATCTGGTGGTGCCTTGCTAAGTCTGTCTCTGGAGTACGTTCCCCTTCTGTCCCTTCTCTCACTTCAAATTGCACCACAGCAGACTCCACTCGTGAGAAGGCCGAATGCCTCAATTCTGTGTCTGCTTCAAAATCTTGTCCTCAACCCCCTCAATCTCGGTACCCATACTTCCCTGTCATACCTAAATGGCTCTGGACTCTGTCTTTTGCACCTGAGAATGTGAAGAAGGTTCTTTCAACCCTTGACTCTGACACTGGACCAGACTGAACCAGCTCACGTGTCCTAAAATCCTGCTTTGCTGCTCTTGCACATCCTATCCCTCCCTGCCCTTTTCACCCTGTCATTTGCAGTAGGTCATCTTCCATCTGCTTGGAAATCGCCAACATCAATGCGTGACACAAAAAAGGTGCAAAAATGTATCCCCTTAATTACAGACCTATTGGCTTACTTGCAATCAGCAAAGTCATGCAAACCTTCCCTTTCTCCAACAACCTCATCTCAGGTCACCATTTTGGTTTCAGACCAGGTCACTCCACCTTGAACATGTTGCTTTAACTCGACCAACAAGTGATTGAAGCCGTCGATATCGGACATGCGATCAGGGCCGTCTCTCTGGACATATCTCGTGCTTTTGATACAGTCTGACCCCGCCTTGCGCTCCAAACTCTGACTCTGCCATCCAAAATTTATTGATTTGCTGATGACTCAATTATCTGCCGTGACATCCCTTATCCTTCAGACAGGCAGGCTGCAGCCCCTTCCCTCTCTTCATACCTTAAACAGGTCACAAGATTGTGAAACATTTGGAATATGTCTTTCAATCTTCACAAATCTCACACATTCACTGTCTCTCTCTGAAATCATTGTCTGGCCCACCCCCCTTCCCCTATCTCCTTTCTTAACAATCCTCTTGAGAAAGTAAGGTCAGTCGTTCAAACTCCAAGGTCTTACGATCAGCCATGATCTCTCTTGGACAAACCACATTTTTTACATTTGCCTCCAAAGCTAGACACTGACAGGGCATCTGTTGTACAAAGTCCTTCCTTGGTACACCTGGACACCTCTCCACCTCCAAGGCCTTCATCCACAGCTTAATGGAGTACTACTCTCCCCTCTGGGCTGGCTCCCCTGCCTCACATCTTGCTCAGCTTGATGCCATGGAAACCAAGGCCTTCAAGATCATTGGAATCTCCCGAGCTGAAGCTGAGTCTATGGCCTTATCACTTCACCATCGCAGACAGGTCGGTGGTCTCTGTCTTTTACCTCCTCCTCTCTGGTCTTGCTCTCTCCGCTTTTTTCGTGCTTTGACATCCCACCCCCAGGGTTCTGCAGGGCTCACACGGTCCACCATCATCTCTTTTCTCATAAAATGACCTAAATCCAGGATCGTTGCTCACTTCCACTCATTTGTTCCTCCTTTTCTCCTGTCTGTGGAATCAAGTTCCACATCCTCTTCAGTATTATTCTTCCCTCCAGGTCTAAAAGACGGCTATTCACCACCATCTCAGGTCATCCCCAATCCAAAATCATGATCTTTTCTACCTTCGTTAACCACACTCGTATACCTCCTAATTTTCCAATTTTTTTTTTTCTCCTTCGAGTTTCCTTCTCCATGTGTGGGTGTTTTGCATCCTGGTTTTGTCAATGACGCCCTGATCCATTCAGTGTGCTAGCTCCTCCAAGAGCCTCGAGTGCACAAAAAGAAAGAAAAAAAAAAGTACCCATCCTCAGTGATGGGAAAAGCAAGCAATTTTTTTATATATTTTATAATTTTTAACCCTAATTAAAAACAAAACAAAAAAACATGCCCATGTGCACACCCCTGGGGTCGCCTGAGTATGTATACAACATTTCAATTTTCTAGCTGTCATTGTCATGGATCTATGGTGCTGATGGACACACACACAGAGTATTTTATTAGTCCAGACAGATAAATGTCTGATAGATAATTGGAAAATTGAGCAATTTGCATTTGCACATGTGAAGTATAAATGAATGGAATTGGAATTGATTGCTTTCAGTTGCAAACATATGGATTGAATGAGAAGCCATGAAACTCGCACGTGAGTGGTGTGGTAAATATAGACATTTGTGTTTAGTGGTTTTTCAAAAGCGTCTTTTAGTTTTGTAAGAATAAGTATAACTAGAAAGCATCCAAAGATGCAAAGCCCGTCCGTTTCCGCTTTGTATTCGGACTTCTTCTTCCGGATGTTAAACATGATGAAAAGAGCTAAAACAAAAAATATTGATGATGTTAGGTGACCTTGACCTTTTGACCTCGAAAGCAAGAGGCTTCAGTGACCCAATATGCAGACCCTGCTCAAATTTCAAGTCGATCGAATGAAAATTGACTTTTATGTAACCTTGACCTTTGACTTTTTGATCTTAAAAAAAAAACAACAAAACAATCGGCTTTTAGTTTTTGATCAGTGAACCAATTCATTCACCCAATATGTAAATTCTTCAAATTTCAGGTCAATTGGATGAAAGTAATGATTTCATGCGATTTCGACCAAATTATGAATTTATATTCTCATAATAAAGTTTCATTGAAAATTTGATGACAAAAGCTCGAATGGTAAAAATGTTGCCGCCCGGATGAACACATGCACACACCTTCCAAAGAAGGGTGGAGAAGGGCAGCGAGGTGGTGAAGAAGGCGGAGTCAGCAACGATCTCCCGCTGCACAGGGTGTGGGCTAACGAGATATCTGCGATCGTCCATGACTCACCCTTTGCTCGTAATACAATGATGGCCATATTGTTTTTTCAGACCACGACCTTAACTTTCAACATTTAGGGATTTAGTATAAACTAGAAGGGCACTCGGTAAAACACATACCTCCGCCACGTAATGCCTGATCCACGAGACATGTCTGGCACAATACATTTTTGAGATATTGTTGCGGGCCGGGGGTCGCGTGAGAAGACCACGGGGGAGGGGGGGAGGGAGGGGGATTTATCTCGGGTTCCCAACAGACTCCCGGAATTGCAGGCCATCTCTCAGGGATAATTCCGTGACGCGGCGGGTTGCTAACCGACCGTGAACACCAATAACTCAACCGCGTGACCTCGGGTCCTCCGTCTAGTTAATCTGGTTACCTAAAAATAACCACGTGATCTAATTACCGGGGGACGCCCTCGGGACACCTTTGTCCGAACCGGATCAGATGCAGCCGAGCGACACTGCCAAGGACATACCTGCTAAAAGGAACGGATTGTTGGGAATAAAGTCCCGGGTAGGTTAGGATACGGACCATGCTGGATCAACGAAAGAAAAGACGAAAACGACCTGGGAACATTTCTACAAAGGATTTATTAACAGGCAGATGAGGAAAGGTATGTGGCGCAGTGAATTTCGCTTTTATTGTGGTGTGTAAGCAGAGATAGGAAGAAATGTGAGAGGTGTGGCAATAATACAAGCAACTTACAAAGGCAGACACAGAGCAGAGTTATCCCAATACAATTTTTGTACAATCTCAACTTAAGCGAGGACGGGCGCTAGTGTACACACACACACACACACACACGCACACACGCACACACGCACACACACACACACACACACACACACACACACACACACACACACACACACACACACACACACACACACACACACACACACACACACACACCGAGGAAGAGGAGTTAATGAAGAGAAAAAGGAGAGGAGATGAGGCTAACGGTCTCTCAATACCTTGCACGATTGCCTGACCATGCCACCCATACGGTCTGGGGGGGATGCTCTGCTGGGCGATACCTCCCTGACAGCTGGCACATCCTCTCTTGCTTCGTGGCACTTCGTGCAGCTCGCGTCGGTCCAGAGAATGAGACAGGACCGCCGGGCGTGAAGGGAGGGACTTGGGTGGAGTTTGATGCCAATGGGTGGAGAGAGGTGACGAGGTGGTGAATTTGTGAGTGAAGAATGGAGCAGGTGAATTGGTAATGAAGGATGGAGCCAGCAGGCAAATGGTTGAAGATTAATTCTAGGCCAGGATGAGCTGGGCCACTCAAGAACTTTCATGTTCTTGTTCTGAAACCATTTCAGTGTTGCTTTGGCTGTATGCTTGGGGTCATTGTCCTGTTGGAACATAAATCTTTGCCACAGTGTAAGGTCTTTCACACTCTGAAGTAGGTTCTCCTCAAGGATTTGCTTGGATTTGGCTCCATTCATTGTTCCCTCTCCTTACAAGTCTCCCAGTCACTGCCACTGAAAAGCATCCCCAAAGTATTGTGACGTCCACGGGACTTGAACAGTCCCGCCAACGTAGAATGAGCCCAAACGATGGAGGCGGTTTATTTATTTATCACCCAAACATGGCAGTTCTAATCGCTCTACCGCAAACGGGACGAGGAAGGTGGCACGAGTCACTTTTCACTGAGTTGATGATGTTTATTTGTTTTTACTATTAACCAGAAATAACAAGACTCAGCAAGAAAAGGGATCCGGGGCGATTCGACGGGATGGTGTGGGATCGGGCGTGGGGAAAAACAGACAATTCCAATGAATATACAGATCTCAAACCCTCTAAGGCACCAAGCACACACACACACACACACACACACACACACACACACACACACACACACACACACACACACACACACACACACACACACACACACACACACACACACACACACACACACACCGTAGCTACTTCTGGTGGTCAGGCTGGACCGTGGTCTGGACGCAACTGTCCCTGGATCAGCGTCGGACGAGCTGGCCTTGCTCTCGTCAGGGGGGCAGGAGAAACCGTGGTGCTGTCGACCTCCTGGTCTTGGCCCAAGTCCGCTCACAGCCACCAGGGAACCAGTTCTGGCGCCAAGTTGCGAGCAGGAGAGGGAGGCAGGTCCGCCCGCCGTTCGACCCCGTACTCCGAGTCAGCAGAACCCCAGAGCCAACCAAGGTGAGGCACGAGGCTCAGCA
The DNA here is from genome assembly GCF_056783735.1 of Eptatretus burgeri. Taxonomy (NCBI): domain Eukaryota; kingdom Metazoa; phylum Chordata; class Myxini; order Myxiniformes; family Myxinidae; genus Eptatretus; species Eptatretus burgeri. The sequence continues at coordinate 2,241,981 of NC_140973.1, forward strand.
AGGCTCCAAGACACGATGAAGAACACTATCGAATCAGCACAACAACAAGCACGCTCTCCGCGCAACAGCCTCCACACCAAAAAAAACACGATCTTTTTGTCCCGATCTTCTTCCTCTTTCTTTTGTACCCCGAACAGAACCTTTTTATCCTCCTGTCCTTGTCACTTCCAATCGAGCCGTTTATTGGCCCACCGCCGTTGCCTTCTGCCAATCGTGATCACGGGGCGGAGCCATCCGCTGCACTCACCTGTGACGTCACGGCCAGCCTCCAGGGACTACTAAAGGGGGTTTACGCAGACACACTTACCCTATCCCGTGTCCCTATCTAATTACATGACAATTATCATTTCCCCCTTGAAGAAATGAACATTTACTAGACAACTTATCACCACTGAATTGCTACTTATTACATTGAGATCCTGGTAAACTCGAACAGCGTGGCATACGTAATTAAACATCCTAATTACCCTTTGAATGCATACCCCCCCCTCAAACGTAACAGCATTATGCTGCCACCACCATGCTTTGTGGTGGGGATGGTGTTAGATGGGTGATAAGTTGTGCTCAGTTTCTGCCAGACGTAGTGCTTTGCATTCAGGCCAAAGAGTTCAATTTTCATCTCATCAGACCACAGAATGTTTTGCCTCATGATCTCGGAGTCTTTCACATGTCTTTTTGCAAACTTCAGGTGTGCTGTCATGTGCCTTTTTCTCAGGAGTGGCTTCTGTCTGGCCACTCTCCCATTAAGCCTAGATTTGTGAAGTGCTGCAGAAACTGTTGTCCTTCTGGCAGGTTCTCCCATCTCAGCCAAGGAACTTTGTAGTTCTGTCAGAGTGGCCATTGGGTTATTGGTGACCTTCCTGACCAAGATCCTTCTTTCCTGGTTACTCAGTTTGGTCAGATGGACAGCTCTAGGAAGAGTCTGGGCAGTTCCATGTTCTTTCCATTTCCTCATGATGGAGTTCACTGTGCTCTTGAAATGTTCAACACTCCAGAAATTGTTTTGACCCTTCCCCAGATCTCTGCCTCCTCACAATTCTATCTTGGAGTTATACGGACAGTTCCTTGGACTTTTTCATGGAGTTTCTGCTCTGACATGCACTGTGAACTGTGGGACCTCATATAGAAAGGTGTTTGTCTTTATAAATCATATCTAATCAATTTAATTGGCCACAGGTGGACCCCAATCGAGTTGTGGAGACATCTCAAGGATGATCAAAGGAAATTGGATGCACCTGAGCTCAATTTGGAGTGTCATAGCAAAAGGGTTGAATATTTATTTACACAAGACATTTCAGCTTTTCATTTTTAATTAACTTGAAAATTTTCTAAAAACATGTTTTTACATCGTCATTATGGGGAATTTTGTGTCGATCGGTGACAAAAAATTTAAATTCAATCCATTTTAAATTCAAGCTGAAACAACAAAATGTGACAAAAGTTGAGGCGTGTGAATACTATCTGAAGGAAATGTACACATAAAGTTGTCTTACTCAAAAGTTAAATAAATTCTTATTTCAAAAACTGAAAATTCCCCAATTCTGATTGTGAGCAAATTTTGACTCCCCATCCTCTCTCCATCTTTTTACATACAGTACATGTTCTGTATTCCTGCTTAAAGTAATTTTTTATTCCCCATTTTACTGATTTTTTTTTCTTCCTGTGACTCAGGCTTGCTCGAGAGCGTGCAAATGGTGATCAGAGTTCAAAATTTAAGTCGGCATTGAGTGAATCGAGCAAAGGATCGTCTCAAGTTTTGAAATCTCCTCAAGTAGCTGAAACTCCAGCCTTCCACAGGAAGGAAATCGTACTGGGTACAGATGTGTCGAATACCAAGGTATTGTTTGGATATATGTATGTAATATGTCTGTTTTTATGTTGTTTATAGGTGTAATATATATATATATGTATTTGTGTATATATATATATATATATATATATATATGTATGTGTGTGTATTTGTGTGTATATATATATATATATATATATATATATATATATTATATATATCTATGTCAGTGTATTTTCATATATATATAAATATATATATATATATATATATATATATATATATATATATATATATATATATAGATATAGATCTTCTTCGTCTTCTTCTTTCGGCTGCTCCCGTTCGGGGTCGCCACAGCGGATCATCCGTATGATCCGCATAGCGATTTGGCACATGTTTTACGCCGGATGCCCTTCCTGACGCAACCCTGGTCGCCTCTTACGATGCAGGGATATGGTACACCTATTTTAACCGGGGTATACACCCCGGGGGGGGGGATATATATATATATATATATATATATATATATATATATATATATATATATATATATATATATATATATATATATATATATATATATATATATATATATATATATGTTGCTCTGGGTGAGTCAGTGAGTGAATGTGAAGGCCTAGGACATTATTGTACACTACTGTCGATTTTATTATCACTGTACACTTAGGCTACACTAAATTTAGAATTTTTTTTTTCTTTTGTTCAATAATACATTAACCTTAGCTAACTGTAACTTTTTTACTTTATAAACATTGTAATGTTTATTTTTTTTGGAAGTTTTTGACTTTTGTAATAACCCTAACCCAAAAACACAAACACATTGTACAGCTGTACAAATATATATATATATATATATATATATATATATATATATATATATATATATATATATATATATATATATATATATATATATTTTTTTACTTTTTAAACTTTTTTGTTAAAAACTAAGACACAAACACACACATTAGCCTCGGCCTATACACAGTCAGGATCATCAATATCACTGTCTTCCACCTCCACATCTTGTCCCACTGTCCCACATCCAAGATAGATGGAAGACTCGTTAGTTTTACCTTTATGCTGTTCATGACGGCCATGTGTGTTGTCAGCGGCTGCTTGCAATCTTCTCTCGCATCGATTATAAAAAGGTGAATAAAAAGCGTTTGGATTTACAAATGAAGAAACGAGCAACTGTCAATTGTGTGATATATTTTCGGAACAGTGCGAATGTTTCAACAACATAAAAAGCTTAACCAAAAATTAATTCGTGTTTTATTTTTGACTGGAACAACGATTTATTCGTGGAATTCTTTAATGCAAAGATAATTTACTTGCTAGAAGGTAAACGTGCAAAAATCCGGTCAAATAGGGTGAAAATAGGGATGTTTTAGGATGTTGGGTCAACATTGGGTCAGTTTGAATCCCTACTTAGCGTGACCCCGCAACGATCGCGATGACATTTTATGGACCTCAACTATCGCGTTATAACGGGGCCACACTGTAGTTGTTTATTATCATTATCAAGTATTATGTACTGTACATACAGTAATTGTATGTGCTATACTGTACTTTTATATTACTGGCAGCGCTACGGCGGCTACATCATCACAAGGCGATAGGAATTTTTCAGCTCCATTATAATGTTATGGGACCACCGTCGTATATGCGGTCCGTCGTTGACTGAAACGTCGTAATGGGGCGCATGTATATGAGGCGCCGCGAGGAGGAGTGATTTAAGGGACACATCGGCCATTTTGGAGTCAATGCCATATAGCACTATTTTAACCCTTACCCTATCATCCGAGCCTATCATCATCATATCATTAAAAAATGTCGCTTACATCACTCCTCCTCGCGGGGCCTCATATATATATATATATATACATATACATATATATATATATATATATATATATATATATATATATATATATATATATATGTATATATATGTTGTGACCACGGGTACCGAGACACTAGCTTGTCACTCGAGGATTAATCCCCGGTTGTCCTCGGTAGAGCCGGAACTGGGTCCATCGTTCACAATTAATGTTGTGGTACGGTGGGTTGTTTTAGAACCACGAACGCCACCCAGTCAACCATGATTTCCAGTGTCCATCGTCTTATTATTCCGTTTAACTAGAGGTCACGTGGTTACATGAGCGGGGAGCGCGCCTTCGGTAAAGCACCAATGTTATCTGATTAGATTTTAATTTGGGCGGTCGAGCGTTTTAACCGCTGGTGTGTGCCGACGATTTTTTGGTCAAATCTGTGGTAATTACCTCCCATTCTATCTCGGTTCGAACAATGCAAGACCAATAGAAGGAAAGGACAAACACGGACAGGTTGGAAATCGACAAATAATTTATTAATAATACAATAAAGGCTTGTAGCACGGTATTGTGTACACTGTTTTCCTAAATGAGGAGAAAGCTTAGAAATTGAACCCAGTTTTAATATGATAAACAATGTTAATGTTATATAATGCCAAAGTGTCTGTGCTTTCAGAAAATGTATACTTTGCTATGGGTCCTATGGATATAGTTGCTTACAAAGCATGTTTTTTTGTCCAAACACAGGCTATTTTTTCCATTTTTATGGCTCATTTTTTAGAAATGGGTTACATGTATGATTGTATATGTTGTCCAAAATGGTTGAAACTGCATTTTTTGTTTGATATATATCATTATACATAAGAATAGAACAATTCCTCAAAACAGTACATTTCTTATGACCTTCTGCATATCTTGGCACCTTCAAATGTGTAAAATTTCAGATTTTGCAAAATTTCCCCGTCATAGTGAAGCTTACAAAATCTTATTCCAGAAATTTGAAATGCATCTGATCGAACATCTTAAATAGCAATTTACTTCTGCATAAAGTGATTATATAAAATGGCAAGTTTCAACATGGATCATTACTACATACCAGTTTTTAGGTTCATTTCCATGATTGGGTCAAAAATGTTAGGAAGTACGTAACAAATTGCATTTACCAAGCTGCTACAAAATTACTGGTAGCTATAAGCTTGATTTTATAACCATAGAATAAGTTTACCAAGATGGCCCTATGATATAAAAATCAATACCAAAGGCCAGTTTGTGTTCAGTATACAGAACATCAAAGGTCGTTAGGAAGTACGTAACGTTTTAAAGAAATCTGCACTTTTAATCCTAAGATGTTAGTTTGGTTCATCACAGCATGTATTTCTATGGTTAAGTTTATGTGCATATATATTTATGACCTGAATGAACACTGATCAATTTGTTAATTTCATATGACCTTGACCTCTTTGCTCAAGGTCAAATATCAGGTAAACCAAATATTCTCCATATATGTGGTTTCCAATTCGTGTATAATACATATCTAAGCCATCAGACCAATTTTAGAATGATATGAGGAGTTCCTTGATACAGATAATTGATAACCAACTTTGACCCTGTCAGAGCAATAGAAAGAGGAAGAATTAGGCTCTGCCCAAATAGATCCTGAATCCCCTTGATGTTGGCTAACAAATGATATGCAAAACTTAATCATACAATGACTTTCATTTTTTCGTCCCCCATGTCCTAAATGTGTACATAATACCTTGCTACAAGCCTAAATAAATAAAAGAACCTTTTATTTGCTGAGGTAAAGAAAAAATTGATTTCAAAGCAAAATCAACCAAAATGCTAGGAAGGAGACAAAGAAGAGATGCTTATCTGGGGGGGGGGGGGTGTTAACTTCCTTACAGCTAAACACAGACATGGGTACCCAACAGATCATTCGGGGGGGAGGGGGGGAAGAATCATCTCGCTCACCAGAGTAGTCGTCTGTGAAGTGAAAACGTCCTGAAATGTGTGCGTGCATGTTGTGTCCGTCACCAGCACCCAGCCTTGCCGTGCACCCTCTCGCGAACAGCCTTGAACGCCAATCAAGGAAAAATAAGGGCGGGCTTCAGAGCTCGCGAAAGAAATGCTGCTGTAAACGTGTCTGTCGTAAAGAAAAACGCTTCCCATAAGAGAGGGGATCTATTCTTTACCCTTCTCAACGCATCTCATTTAAAATCCCATTGGACATGGGGTGGGGCTAATCTGAACATGCATTTAAGGAAATAGCTGTCTGAGGACCTGGATGTGTGGATGCAGTCATCAGACCAGATTCTGAAATCCGTTACAATATATATACTTTTTTTTTCTTCTTCTCCTCCTTCTCCTCCTTCTCCTCCTTCTCCTCCTTCTCCTCCTCCTCCTCCTCCTCCTTCTCCTCCTTCTCCTCCTCCTTCTCCTCCTTCTCCTCCTTCTTCTTCTTCTCCTCCTTCTCCTCCTCCTTCTCCTCCTTCTCCTCCTTCTCCTCCTTCTCCTCCTTCTTCTTCTTCTCCTTCTTCCCGTTAGGGGTCGCCACAGCGGATTATCCGCATAGTGATTTGGCACATGTTTTATGCCGGATGCCCTTCCTGACGCAACCCTGATCGCCTCTTACGACACACAGGGATATGGTACACCTATTTTAACCGGGGTATACACCGGCCCAGTACACTGGTACTCACTTTACTGACCTCGGAAGGATGACAGGCTGAGTCAACCCTCTGGTGTATTAATTCAGTAGCCCAACGGGGCTTGAACTCAGGACCTTTTGGATCCCAAGCCGCTGCCCTAACCACTGCGCCAACACCAGGTGTGTGTGTGTGTGTGTGTGTGTGTGTGTGTGTGTGTGTGTGTGTGTGTATGTATGTGTATATATATATATATATATATATATATATATATATATATATATATATATATATATATATATATATATGTATCCGTGGCAATGCTCACCATAACAGTCAGGAGGTGCGTCTGATTTTATATTATATTAGACTACCCGTGAATTATATTGGGTTCCCGTTGTGACAGCGGTTGATTAAAAAAAAAATCATTTCAAAAAATACATAAGATAGCTCCAGCGAACTATACCACTGAGGTTGTTTGCCTTGATCAAATAATCCTGAAGAGTACTTGACTGAATCGGAAATTGATTTTTTAATAATTTTTTTCGTTGCCCGATTTGAACGAAACTTGATATTGCACGTCAATGTGAAAAAAAAAAACAGAGAAAAGAAAGTCGAAGAAATTATTGTGTGTAATCTTCGAAACACAATTTTGTTTATTAATGAACACTGAAGTATCAGATCAAAATGGCGATGTTTATGTTATGCTTAAAAATAAATCGTTATTTGTCTCTACGAAATGTTTGAGATTTTAAAATAAATCATTTGAAGAAAACAAATAAAAAGATAGCTCCAGCGAACTATACCGCTGAGGTTGTTTGCATTGATCAAATTTTCCCGAAGAGTACTTGACTGATTCGGGAATTGATTTTTTTAATTTTTTTTGTTGCCCGATTTGAATGAAACTTGATACTACACACCACAGGCGAATGGTGAGTAATGTGGTCCTAAAATTTTTGCGCCATCGTGTACCGTTTTGGCTGTATTTCAGGAACATACAAGATGAGAGTTTTAGTAATACACTAGATGACCTGTGACCCCGTTGGGTTCCCGTTGTGACAGCAGTTGATGAAAAAAATCATTTCAATAAAAAAAAAGATAGCTCCAGCGAACTATACCGCGGAGTTTGTTTGCATTGATCAAATTCTCCCGAAGAGTACTTGACTGAATCGGGAATTGATTTTAAAATATTTTTTTTGTTGCCTGATTTGAACGAAACTTGATATTGCACACCACAGGAGAATGGTGAGTAAGGTGGCCCTAAAATTTTTGCACTATCGTGTACCATTTTGGCTGTATTTCAGGAGAATACATGCATACAAGATGAGAGTTTTCGTAATATATCGATATTAAGTTCTGAATCAAAAACAAAAGTTCTGTCATATTAACAGTAAAATAAAGAATTGTGGAGATCAAATACTTTTGTGAATTTCAACTTATTTTTTGAGAAAATTGTGAGTTATTTGAAAAAAGTGCAAGGGTGCCAATATTTTTGGCCACGATTGTATAAGGACTATTATGTGAAATTGTAAGGTTGAGTAATAAGGACTATTATGTGAAATGACAATGTTTAGTAAAAAGGATTATTATGTAAAATTATATGGTTTAGTTTCTCGGATTATGATGTATTATTAATTAAGTTAAGGAAGGAGGAAGTGAAATAGCCACCACTTCTGAGAGTGGTGATGGTGATTGTAAGGATGATGGTGTTGCAAGCATTGAAATTGTGCAAAGGAGGCAAAAAGCAAGATGTGCCTCCATTTTCTGGAGCATCAGTGCTGCTTTGTCAAATTGGTGGTGCTTTGACTTGCCAACAATTGCAGCGTCGTTTTGATTCAACGGGTGAGCAAGTGACATCTTCAACCCAAATTTCTGTGGATCCAAAGTGGCGCCAGAATGCAGTGGATGAAGGTAACAGACGCCGTTTGGAAGCATTGGAGGAGCATCAAAGAAAGGCAGAAGCACGGAAGAAGCTTGTGCATACGGCCTTACATTTCAAGGTGCGTTTCCGTTCACGTATGAAGAGTAACGTTGGGGTGTACTCGGTTAGCAATGTCTGACAAATTGGAGATGGACATCAGACTATCTCTGGTGTCCATCTCCAATTAATATGTCGAGACTATATTGTAACAACAGCTTCACAGCTTTCTGCGGTCATCAGCAATTATGTTGTCATTGAAGTAAGTTAAATTTGGAGATCACTGAGATAATAAATAAACTATTGCCTTGTTTTTGATTGTTTTTGTGTCAGGGTCGAATGACTCGGCACGATCCTTCTCATATCATCTTTGACTCCTCTTTTGAGGTTGATGGTGACTCACAAGATGGTTCTGTACAGTTGGAGACGTCAGGGAAAGAGAGCAGAAAGGTTGCTGAGGTGATTGCATATTGTAAACTGAATTATCCTTGTCTTGCTTGGTTTCCCATTGTCAAACTAATATAAATAAATAACTGGAGACCCTTAAATCTGGATGTTTGACATATGCTGCAGGCTGGAAAACTGTTTGACAGTGAAGATGATGATGATCAGCTTTTTATGGGTGAAGACAATAATATACGATCGGGTGGAGATTATTTAAACTGCTTCCAGGTTAAGCCACAGTTTGAAGGAAAGAAGGGTCAGAAGGTGAGGTATTTATTCTTGTTATTATCATTTATTATTATTATTTTTATTTTTTAAATTTTATTTCGCACATTCTCCCAATGTCACTCGTTTCTAGTTAATGCCTTTCTCTGCTCGTCGTGTGTGTGTGTGTGTGTGTGTGTGTGTGTGTGTGTGTGTGTGTGTGTGTGTGTGTGTGTGTGTGTGTGTGTGTGTGTGTGTGTGTGTGTGTGTGTGTGTGTGTGTGTGTGTCGCTCTCTCATCGCAACTTCTTCCTTGTGAAATAATAAAGAGTGAAATAATGTGAAGTATAGACCCAACAAATGCTCAGATTTCAGATATTTTCATAAACTTGGATGGTATTCCTCACAGTGACCCATTTACTGATATGAAGAGCCCATTGTTTCTCTCTGATGCTAATGATTGAATAGCCATGATACAGTAAACTCATGTGAAGGCAAGCACCCAGTCAGACTAATGTTAATAAAGAATGACACTTTTATACACCACTGTAGATAGGAAGTAGGCATCTATGGCATCTGTTATGCAACTGAGATGTGGTGTTTGTGTGTCACAGTAGAATTCATCCATTCTTCAAAGATTATAAATGAACATAAAGATGTGATAGTCTAAGTAACAATCCTCCCCTTTCTTAGACGACATGTTGTTGTTCTTCCGTATTCCAGTTTCCATTTGATCCTTCTCTACCGTTTGCTTTCATCGGGTTCTTGGTCTATCCACTCACCTTCTACTTTGGTATATCCGTCTCACTTGTCTTTCCTCATCCATTACTTCAGTATGTCCAAACTATTTTTGTCTCGATTTGTGTATTCTTGCCCTCACTGGAATGAAATATTTTTCTGTTGTAATATTATTTGTTGTTGAATCATTCATATTTTATTTCCATATGTTTATCAACAAGTGCATTTCAAAGGAATTTTTCTCCTCTCCTCCCCCACCCCCCCTCCCAACCCCTCTGTTTTTTTCAAAGGTCCACGTGTATGATCCATCCACGTTTTAAAAATTTGTTTGTTTATTTATTTTTTGATCAGACTATTGCATTTTAATATCTTTTTTTTTTTTGTGGGACATTTGTTCTTCTTGTGCATAAGCTAACATTGTTTCACTTCTTTTTTTTTTTTGGTATACAACATCAAGACTCATGGAGGATCTGGAACATAGTATGGATCAGGATGAAACCGAACAAGAGGAACAGTATTGAGAGGGGGGGGGACACACCAACAACAGGGTTGAGGGACAAAATAGAGGGAGACTTGGACAAAAATGGGTGTGGGGAGGAATAAGAAAGGACACGTCGGGTGGACAAGATTGATACAACAGGAAAAACGAAATTTGTAAGGAGGTGGGCTTGGGGTTGGGGGGTTAACACAAGTAGAAAAGATCATGGTTTTGGATTGGGGAAGATCTGAGATAGTGGTGAACAGCTGTCTTGAAGACCTGGATGGAAGGATGAGGTTTGAGAAAATGTGAGAAAAAAAACATGAACAAATGAGTAGAGGTGAGCAGTGATTCTGGATTTGGGAAGTTTCATCAGAAGGGGGTTACTGGCAGATCATGTGTGCCCTGCAGGAACCTGAGGGGGAACAAAGCATAGAACGGTGCAAGTCCTGAGGGGAAGCGGTACAAGACAGACCACCAAACCTGTCTGTGATGTGAAAGAGAGAGGGCCATCGATTCAGCTTCATCGCAGAAGATTCCAATGATCTTGAAGGCCTTGGTTTGCATGGCATTGAGCTGAGCAAGGTCTAAGGCAGGGGTGCAAGTTCAGACGGGAGAGCAGTGCTTCGTCAAGCTGAGGATGAAGGCCTTAAATGTTGTCAAAAGTTCAGATTCACAAAGGAAAGACCTTGCATGATGAAATATTCCCAGTTAGCAGTTGGTTTGGGAGGCCATTTTGAAAATATGGTCTGCCCAAGAAAAATCATGGCTGATGGTGAAGCTCAAAAGTTTGAGTGACCACTTTCAGGTGGTTAGTTTCGGAAGTAGATGAGAAGGTTTGCAAGATGGACCTTTCAGAGAGATCGGGTTAGTGTGTGAGATTTGTCGGGGATACATGTCATATATGCTTATGAGCCTTTGCATGAATAGTTTGTCCTAAGTAGAGAGGTGGAGTTGTTGCTCTGTCCTTGACATGTTGGGTCATTGCATGAATGTCCTCTCTTGCACGTTTGAAGCTGTGGTATCTTAGCAGTTGAACAATGGTTAATGCTGCTTGCTTCTTTGCACCATTGCGTGACATTGTTTTGTCCTTCCAGGATCATCCAAACCAGAGACTGTGATACCAACTGTGCTTGACCGTTGTTATCGAAGGAGCTAGAAAAATCTGACAACATCAAACGGGTCTCTGCCAACAATTTTGGCAGCTTTCCACGTGTTTATCAAATACAAGGAGCACGTCTCTTCCATCTCAATGAGCCTGCAAGTCATGCAAATGAGCAAGGAGCCTATTCAATCCCCTCGCCTACAACAAGTTTTGACAAGTTCAATTGCATTGTCATGCTGCTAAGCTGGTGGAACCTCTCAGTTATCAGCCAGAGTGATGTATCCAGATCCACAGTCTGAGCGCTTCGACTCTGCCGGGCACTGAAGTCTATCTTGTTTAATTAATGGCATAAGATATATTATATAGGGACCAGACCGATTCATCGACACCACACTGATAAAGAAAAGTGCAAAATGTCTTCTTATTTTTTTATTTTATTTTATTTTAGCTTTACAGTTTTTCTGTAATTGTTTTTTTTTTTTCTTTCTCGGAGAGGGAGCAAGGGTGAAGATAGTTCTTGGATTAAAAACATACACAGCATAAACCACACAACACCCCTTGACTAAACAATGTGTTGATAATCGATTTATCTGTTGTTCATTTTCTTTTCCTCAGCTGTTGGAGTTGCAGGCCCGTTTAGCCTCAGACCCAAGATTTCGCCTCGACTCGAGGTTTTTGGAAGATGAAGGAAAAGGTCCGATCTCGACTACATCCTGCTTGTGTAGTAAAGGCAAAAAGTTTTAGGTATTTTTTTTTTTGTCGACACAGGTCTTTAGTCGCTTTGCTTGACTCGTGGTTTTCAGATGATGAAGACGAAGAGGAAAATGTTGGAATGCTGGTGGGAACTGATCAAGTCGAATCTTCAAAATTAGTGCAACAGCTCCCTCCTTCAGTGTGTGCAGCATCAAAGAGAGTCTTCAGGTGAGGTATTTAATCTTAATTTGGTTTCTCAGTTGACCTCATATTAATCCAAACGACTGAGTAATCGTTTTATAAAAACTTCTCACCCATAACTTACTGTGAAGGTGTTTATCAATACAAAGTTGTCCTTTAGTTGTCGTCATATATTCTATGGTCATTATTTGGTGGGCTTTCACTACCTTGTGAACAGCAAAGGGTACCTATTGCAAGGTGTTTCCAATGAAGTCATGACCAAGATGATAGGTACCATATGTCCCACAGCAGAGTGAACTATTGATTTATTAAATAAACCAGATATAATTCAATGGAGAACAGGATATATTTATTTATATATATATATATATATATATATATATATATATATATATATATATATATATATATATATATATATATATTTGGGTGATGAAATGACTTTGAAGCTTGAAGTTCATTGAATGTGTCCACCAATTCCTCGGTGGACTCTCCTCATGCGCCATGGAAAGTTGGTGCATTCTGCCACAATTCCTCATAAATGGACAATGCTTTCACAGATGCTATTCTTAAGTTCTAAGATTGTGTGGCATCTTTGCTGCAAAAATGTCTCGTCAATGAAGAAGATATGAGCAAGAAAATCCTCTTCAGTCATATAATCTCGTGGAGAATGTGAAGTTTGTGAGGATGCAGCTTTCCTTTGAAAATCCCATAAATTGAGGTGAGTTAATCTTTTTATGTAAAATCGAGACTTCTGGAAGAGCAAGAAGCAAGCAAGGGGATGAATTGGGCCTTATAGGCTCTGAGTAGTTGTTCTCCAGAGAATACCAATTCTGTGGGTGGCACTGGAGGCCATTGTTGCTATATGGTGACCCTATATTGAGAGGTCGTGGCTGGAGTTCAAAGCTGCACGGTCGTAATACCAAGAAGTTCAAGCGATTTGACCTCTTCCAGTTGCTGACCATGGAAATTGATGGGTAGATTCATTTTCCGATCCTTCCGGAATGACAGGGTTAGTATATGGGATTTGACGGGATGAGAAGACATCATTCCAGTGAAAAGTGACATAGCTGGTATCTGCTGGTGAGGTCAGTTACTGAATGGCATAATGTATGAGGGTGAGTCAAAAAGTATCCGCAATATATTTTTATTTAAATAATATAACTACAATTGAGCATGTACAAAAGCATCATTTTTCCACATAGACCCCTCCATTTTAACACACTTAGTCGGTCCACTGGATCACAAACTTCTGTATGTCCTCAGAAAAAAATGTTTTGCACCAATTCTTTCACTTGTTGGTCACTGGCAAAGTGGCAGCTTCTCAAAGCGTCTTTGAGTGGACCAAACAGGTGAAAGTCCGAAGGGGCTAGGTCAGGACTATACGGAGGATGTTCCAACACCTCAAAATTAAATTTCTGGTGGGCTTCCACAGTATGGGTGGCAGTGTGTGGATGGGCATTGTCATGCAACAATGCAACACCTTTTGACAGTTCTTATCGGTGTTTCCATTAAACAGCTGGTTTCAACTGGTCCCAAAGCATTTCACAACCATGTGCAGAAGGTGCAGATTATGCCCATAAACTGTATTCTAATAATTTCTCAATTTCTTATGCGCATTTATAGATAAACACAATGCCCCAATCCAGTCGTTGTTTACGAGAGCGAAGGAACGGCCTGTGTGGTTGTTTGAAAGTTATTTTTTGTTTTTTTTTGCACGTACGGTCACGCACGTACGGCCACGCACGTACGGCCACGTATGTACGGCCAGGCACGTACGGGCACGCGAGAGCGAAGGAACGGCCTGTGTGGTTGTTGTTGTTTCTGGCACGGGGTTTGAAAGTTTTTTTTTTTTTTGTTTTTTTTTTGCACGTACGGCCACGCACGTACGGGCACACGCTAGTGTGAATAATTTGTCATGAAAGTAAATTGCACAAAACGGTGTAAAGAAAACTGCTTACGTAATTGCAGAAAAATAAATAAATAAATAAAAGAGCCCTGTGGCCTGTATCGCCATGGATTGCAAAATCAGGTTATAGATCACAGCGTTGCACTCAATGAAGTTCCACTTTCTGAATATTCCTTATTCTTTTCTTCAATAAATATAATCGTCCGAACAGTAGAAATATTAAACTTAATTCTTCGCTTAAATAAATACACTGAGTTATAAAAATCGTTAATTTGTTTAAATTTTCAGATTTTGCTCCAGATTTCAACACTTATTTAGTCAATGAGATCTGATTCTCAAATCAGATGTAATATTTTGATTTATATCCTTTAATTATTCAGTGAGAGTAGATTGTGTTTCCAAATCAAGGTACGTTTGAATAGGCTGAACAAAATGACCAATTAAGATCCCAGTAAGCCAACAGAGGGCTGACCGAGGATGCGCCTGGTGAAGGATATAATTAAATAAGGCCGTTAATTATCTTCAAAAGGGGTGTTTTAATTAACCCAAACACCCAATTTTCAATCATGCACTCCTTTGGAGTTTTCTTGGTCTGCAGGCAAAGTTTCAAGCCGCTAAGTTTCCTGGTTTTGGAGTTATGGAGGAAACACTGACACCCACCCACTGATATTTTTGACTTTTTAAATTCTCCTTTGTCTTGTCTGTTCACTTGTATTTAATTTTGTTCTTGATAATTTTTGTTTTATTTCAATGTTTTGTTTTTCTTCTTTGCCATTATTCTCCTCAGGGACACTTCGACTTTGCACTTTGATCCGTTACAGGAAGGTCATGCTCAATTTGAGGTGAAACATCAAGTGAAGAAGAAAAGGTAACTTGTTTTTGTTGTTTGATGCTGTGTTTATGCTGCCAGAACTCGTGTGTTACCAAGTCCATATAGATTTTGAGCTACTTTCATCTTTTTCTGTATATAATTACTTCTACACATATCCAAGACTGACGCTTCATGCATTGTGGCCAATCAGTGACATCGAATGTCTCCGAGGATTTGTTGTAATTTATTTTTCCACTGATCGCTCTTAAGATTCTAAAACTCTATTTCGTTTTGGGTTTCTCACATCTGGTTCTTTCTATCGATTTGTCCTTCCGGTCTGACATTACTTGTGAAATTTTGTATCATGTTAAATTAAGCATTTTATTAAAAGCATTGTGGAGTCGAACAGTACATCCGTTTGGCCGAAGGTTTTGGATTATGCCCATAAACCAAATCTTTTTAAATGCCAGCATGGTCACTTTATTGTAGTTGTTGCTGTGAAGACCTTTGAGAAATCTCTTATTTCAAAATCCTTAAAAAAAATTTGAACAACCTTGACTTGTGTTTGTGCAGTTGAATTGTGGTCTTTCAGAAAAGTATTGCTGGTAAAAGAACAAATGGAAATCTATTCATTTGCTGATTGGTTTATTAATTTTTTTATTTAGACTTCTAAGCTGGACGAAGCTGGAAGTCCATTTTTCTTGCTTGGATTATTCCTTAATTTCTGCCAAATTCCGTCATTTTGCTGTTGGATCCTGAAGTGAGATTTTTATTTTTTTGAACTTTTGTACTGAGATAAATAAATATGCTAAATGATAATTTGATTAAAATGTTGTTTTCACCCCAATTTAAATGGGAGAGTAAGGATGTATCACTTCTGCTTTCCAGTCGTGGACAATGAATGGACTCTTTGTCAGAGATTTTGTCTCGAGCAAAGAAATCTGTATTTTATCTTGTCTGACAGTTATCTTTTGCAGGACTTGCTTGTAAGCACAGCATGATTTTCCTCTCTCCAATTATTTTTTGTCTTTTTGTGCAATTTTTAGTTGAACTAACAAACATTGACTCGTACAACAAGAGTATATGTACTTGATTTGCCATTTTCCCACCTTTCTCACAAAGTCCATTCTGTTTTCTTCCCCCACTTTCATCTCTCTCATCGCCAATCCCCCTCCATGACCCCTGTTGAAAATGCTTGTAAAATTTACATTATCTTGTTTGCTTATAAAATTTATACTCACTTCATTATGCTTTACTTCCTCATCAAATACCCCAACTCCAACCCCCTCGTCAAGGTATAGCTATTCCTTGACGGCTATATAAGGTATAGCCTTCAAACAAGGTATAGCTATTTTATTTCAAAGGTAAATTTGAAAGCACTTTAAAAGAAAGAAAAGGTGAGCAAAGTAAAAATTGTAAATAGAAGAAACTTACAGATGTTAAATACTGCTGTGTGTGCAGCCCCCCACGCCAACAGTTTTAAACCATAACCACAATGGCAGCTGGCATGAAGACCGAGCACACCAGATAAGAACTCCATGAATGATCATGTTTGAGGCAATTTCATTGCAAAACGCAAAATTTGGCGAAAACGTGAAATGAATGATTGATAATGTCATGCAATCATGTCGTCATTAATAATTTAGTGATTAAATAGCAAGTTCTTTGTTGTTTTATTTCTCAGCATTTTTGCAGCAAATTGTAATTGGCTTTTTAAAAATTTATTTATTTTTGAACACCCTGTACAATCCTGTGCTGTTCTCTCCCTGAAAATACTGTAACGAATTTGGAATTCAATTGCACACAACATACAGGTTCCCTTAGTCAGCTATGTCGATAAGTGCATGTTCCCGAGATAGCTCACCTTCCATTGTTTAAATGTTTTGAAATCGATTTGATGCGCTGCGGATCGATTTAATAGTTAGGGAAAGAAACAATGGAGATGTCCCTCCCCCTCTAGTGCGAAAAGGAAGAAGAACCCTGCGGTGATGTCAACAACTCCCTCCCACCCGCGGTTGAGCGGGGGGGGGGGTGGATCACGAGGGCATGAGTCACGCCGGGTGCGGGGGAGGGGGTGCAAAGGATAAAGAGGACATCTTTTCTTTGTTCGTAAAGAGTTCGTGAAAGTCCCGTGAATAGAGTTTCGAGGGAGTCCCGTGGTAGGGCTGAGTTCGTGGGAGTCCCGTGGCAGAGTTCGTGTGCTAAGTCCCATGGGAGGAGTAAGCTTTTTGCTTCGGCAGTTGGGGGAGTCGGGAGGAAGCCAGTAGCCAAGGAGCTGCGTGGAAGTCCGGGCGTCGCGAAGGAGACGCGAGCTGGAGGCGCAGCCTTGCCTGCTGTGTCGCGCAAACCGCGCGTTCATGTGGAGAGAGCCGGAGAGAGCTCGCCTGCCACACGGAAGGCCCGAGCTCGACCGCGGCTTCGCTAGCTGCCGTGGGGAAGGAGCATCGCGGGTCGCCCAAGCGCATTCATGTGGAGAGAGCCGGAGAGAGCTCGCCTGCCACACGGAAGGCCCGAGCTCGACCACGGCTACACTAGCTGCCGTGGGGAAGGAGCATCGCAGGTCGCCCAAGCGCGTTCATGTGGATAGAGCTGGAGAGAGCTCGCCTGCCACACGGAAGGCCCGAACTCGACCGCGGCTACGCTAGCTGCTGTGGGGACGGGATGTCGCGGGTCGCCCAAGCCAGACACGACGAGGGTGCAGGTAACCTGCAACGGTCTCGTGGGACTCGTTCGGTCTGCCAAGTCTCACGCCATAAAGACCCAAGAGGTCCAGTCTGACCCCATTGCCTTTGATGGGGTCTTTTTCCTGCTTTTCTTTCGAATGAATGTTGTGGCGCCGAGTCCCGTAAGTAAAACTGTGTAAGTGACTGTACATTAATAATTGCTTATAGACGGTTGTAGTTCTTTTGTCGTGCTTTTGTTGCTGTATAATTGCATACGTGTTTTGCCTTATTTAATTGCATATGTGTTTCATTATAATAAATGTCCTTGTGTAAATGTAAACCTGCTCGTTTCGTCCATTCCCTCATTGACTGAACATTTCGTGTGTTGGGAGTTAGAAAGCCGTTGGTTTGCCGTAATAGGGGGACATTTGGACTGACGGTTCTTGGCGATTACGCCACTCGGAATCGCGCACTGACAAGCTCGCCTCGGCGGTTTGTTCCGTACGAGATCCGTCCAGGGTGGAATACCCCGGTAGTTGGAGCACGTGGGTATTTAGGTACATTGAAGATTGGCAATCGACCCTACCCCACGTGATCTGCTGATTGGCGTATTTCGGTTCTTGTACAAGGACCCGTCGCTTGGAGTTATCCGGGCGGCGATCTATATTCCCGGCGATCGGTCGGGCCGACTCGACTTGCGGCTCCGTTCAGAGTGGTCGGTTGGCGGCCGATCCCCGGCCTGTAACAATACAAATCCCTAAAATCCAGCAATAAAATTGTGTCCCATGACATCGAGCAAGTCCCAAACTGGAAAGGAATTAAATTTTTTTTTGTCTGAATAAATGTGATTAACGCATGGTCAGAGAAATAGGCAATCCGGTATTTTGAATTCAACACATCGCAGTATCAATATCCCGGTCCGATTAAAAACATGATCCGTAGTCAGAACATGGGTGGGTTAGCGAATGTGCTGCTGAAGATTGAATATAATCCACTATTTTGGAGATTTTGTTTTTGGTCAATGTGCATCGTGGACGTCATCAATATGGATGTTAAAATCTGTATGACTCCAAAGCTTTTAAATATTTTGGGGGATACAAGAGTCGAAGTAATAGGAGATATGAGAAGTCACCAAAACATTAAACATATTA
>NC_140973.1:2265587-2288087 GCF_056783735.1 Eptatretus burgeri
TGTTTGAACGTTAAGACCCGTAAAGATCCAGAAGACCCTGAGGACCAAAAGACCCCGAAGACCCTTTCGACCTTAACATCATTTACACCCCTTACACCCTTCAGACAGATTAGACAGCTTAGAGCCGTGACCATTTAGACCACTTAGACATTTTTATGTCACAAATTTAAAATAAATATATCACCGATACTTCAAAGAAATTTGCAGAAAATAAATATTTGTATTATGATTGGTGTAAATCATGACAACAAAGCAAATCTGTGACGTCAATCTCTGCAACAATGTATGGAGGCGAGAGTAGCGAGCCGATGCACGCTAGTACTTAATATATGAAGGACAAAGAGTTCCCTCTTAAACGCAACATCACTTCTTTCTAAATCCAAAAGTAATTGTACTTGATTAAACTCATAAAGGAATTTGTGAAATGAAGTTGAATGATTAGCAAGAGGGAATAATGAAATAACTGGAACAGCAATCGGTACAGCGCATACCTCCGCCAGGCTGAACAGTTTGTCTGACACACTTCTGATTGATTTGTGAAACACCAGGATGGTAATTTATAGCTGGGTCTGGATTTTTACCCATCCAGTCCCAAGCTTTGTCGAACACACATTTACTTTGTTTATTTGAACAGATTCCATCAGGATCCAGTCTGCAATAAAGGTGCTGAAAGGGGTTATGCAAAGAACAATGAAAATGTAAAAAAAAAAAACACACATTCGCACACATGCTCAAACCTTCACCCACACCCCCACACATTCAAAACTTCACCCGCACCCCCACACACTCAAACTTTCCCACGCACCCACAAACGCTCAAACCTTTCTTGGCACACGAAAACTCCGATCCACCTACAAGGCCTTCTTCCGCAGATTGATGGAGTACTGCCCTCCCGCCCATCTTGACTGGCTTCTCTGCATCACAACTTGTTCAGCTTGATGCCGTGGAAACCAAGGCCTTCAAGATTATTGGAATCTTCCACTCTGAAACTAGGTCTGTGGGCAAATCACTTCGCCATCGCAGACAGGTCGGTGGTCTCTGTTTTCTACCTCCCCTTTTCTGGTCTTTGAGTGCTTTGCACTCTCCGCTCTTTCCTTGCTTTGTCCCCTACCCCCTCCCCCCACCCCCTAACCTAGTTTCTGCAGGGTTCACACGGTCCACCATCAACCCCCTTCTAGTAACTACCGAAATTCAGAATCACTGCTGCTCACCTCCAATCATTTGTTCCTCTCCCCCCCCCCCCCCACCTGTGGAACCGACTTCCACATCCTATTCAATCCCATTTTTCTCTCCAGGTCTTCAAGGTAGCTGTTCACCATCTCAGATCATCCCCAATCCAAAACCATGACCTTTTCTACCCTCGTTAACACACCCGCTCACACCACACCAATCCCTCCTCCTTCCAAATTTCCACTTCTCCCTCCTGGTACTTTCCTTCTGTGTCCATATTTTCCAACCCTCTATGTCCTCTCCTGCCCCATCGCCTCCCCCAATTCCTACCCACACCCATTGTTTGTCCAAATTGTCCTCTATCTTCACCTTCAACTCTGCTGTTGGTGTTTTACCCCCTCCACTGTTCCTTTTGCATCCTGTTTTTGTCTGTCATGTCCTGATTAGTTTGGTGTACTAACTCTTCCATGAGCCTCGACTATGCATACAAAAAAAAATTTATGGATGTGAAGTTGGAGATGTTCAGGGAAGTTCAATGCTGTACATTTCTAGAGCAATGAGACAGAAATTACACTGAGCATATTTTATTCAAGAGTTCCCTTGTAAGAAATCGCTCACGATGATGAAAATAACAAGTGTTTCCATATCTGCATATTCCAGTTATGTTACCTCCTCCTCAGGTGGATACATCGCACCTGAACAGTCCTGGATTGAGTGGTCTTTTATTGAGGCTACCGATGTAATTTCATTTCCTGACCTCACTGATATTTATTTGTAATTATATGATCAATGTATTGACATGGTCTATGATGAATCATGAACTGTTATTGACAACTGTTCGTTTTGAGTAGGTCAAACTCTTGTTTCGACCAGTAAAGAGGAATATTCCTCAGATTTGGGTGTTTCAATTCATCCCCATATTGATGTGTCCTCATTTCCCCTCCACTCCTTTGTTCACTTGACTGCAGATATGAATTGCACAACAAGCCGCGTCAGCAAGTCTGCACCATCACGGTCACATCTTCACAATCTCCACAGCAGCAGCTCAGATGATGACTGTGATGATGTGCAAAAGCTTCAAGGAACTGATAATGGAGTGGCAGCAGTCAAAAGCTTTTCAAGCAGGTAAGGGTGGCATTTGCGAAAGATTATTGCTTTCGAGTCAAACCAAAAAAAATGGTGCAAACTGCTTTCTTGCTTGATGTTTAACATTTAAAGGATTTAGCACAAATAAACACCATCGGTTGCCATCAATGAGAAGGAGGAAATTTCTTCTTAATTGTCCCCTGAGTGTAAAGAGAAAGACCGCGTCATCTGTACTCAGAGTTCCCGGACGTTACGTCACCTTCCCCTAGCTCAGCAGTTGTTAGACGTCAAGCCATGTGTTTGTCTGCGTGTGTTCGTGACTTGTTTCATCTTTTTAGACCTCTGTTCTTCATTGCACGGCCCGTGAGCCACTGGTGGCTTCAAGTTCATTACATTAACACAAGCATTCAGTGAGACGGAAAGCAATAACAGAAGGTAGATTGTGCAGGTTATAATACAAGTGAGCCACACGTGATTCAGGAAGGCCAACGTTCAGGTTGTTTATTTTTCTTGCGAATTCACCAACTAATAAGAATCAATCAATGCTTCTACAAATGTGGACCTTTGTAATTTGGGGGAGGTACGGGGAGGTTCAAACGCACCCAATGGCCTGGTATAAAACATTGGGGCACATCGGTGGTATAAATGTAGATTCCGATGTGTTTTTCAAAAAGCCGAATATCGGCCGTTACATTGTTTAAACAAATATATCAGTCGCTCTCTACTATGAACTCTGCAGTTCTTGTTTTTTGGGCTGTGGTGTACAGGTCGTGAAATCGCAAAAATGTTCACTTCAGGCCATCTACTTTTTTCCCTTATTTATGTCACATTACTCTCAGGATATCAGAGATCATCACACAATAGCTCTGGACCTCACTCTCGTACTCAATCATATCTAGCACCTTCAGAAAATGTATCACCATTTAAAGTTTATTGTCTTCATAAAAACACGTGACGTTAACAATGATTTAAGAAAAGAAAAAAACTGCTCCCAGGCTCAAGCTCATGATTAAATGGTCACATGTGTGATTAGATATTTACCTCCACCACCGAAGGTGGACGGAGGTTATTTTTCACCCTGTTTGCTTGTTTGTCTGTGAGCATGATGTCTCAAAAAGTTGTGGACGGATTCGGACTAAACTTGATGTGCAAGTTGGGAGTGTGACAAGGATGAACAGAGGAGATTTTGGTGAAGATCTGAATCTGGATCCTAGAACTCTAATTTTTATCAGTGACTTGCAGTAGAAATTGCCAGGCAAGGTTGGGACCCCTCTCCCACTCCTCCTCCTCCCTCCTCCCACAGGTCCCCCGCCCCCTCCCACCCCTTCCCCTCTCTCCTCCCACCAGTCCTCCTCCCTCCTCTCACTCCACCCTTCCCTCCAGACTCCTACCCCACCCCTTCCCCTCCCAAAACCCCTCCAGACGCCCACCCTTTCACCTGCCTTGCGCCACCCCTTCCTATTAAAGACTTCAAATATTAATCATGACTATTTCCATTGCCATGAAAATGTACCTTGTTCAGTTTTTAACGTGTTGTTTTAGTTTTAAAACTCAGAGGTGATGTCGAGTGTACGAAAGTGTACGTGTACATTTCTGTCATGCGGTGGATAAATATGAAGAGAGAGATGTGGGTGGGTCTTTCTTTATTTATATATTGACTGCTTTTGACGTTTTCACTTGGTACATGCTTGAGAGCCTCATTGCTATGCATTGCTGTCTGCGCTATCGCTGATGATTCGCCAATAAGCGATGAAACCGGTCCGGATAGCTGAGGGGGTGTGTAGCATTGGGATTCTCATGTGTGTACTCTGTGTAAACGTCTTTATAGTTGTTGAACTCTGGGAAAGGTTTGAAACAGTGTCGCACTTATCTTGTGTAAATCTTCTTGGGTTGCTTTATGCAGCTTCTTCGGCTGGAGGAGTGTGGGAGGGGACAATTATTTATATAATCCTCGCCACCTGGATTTATTTGATTAGGTGAGAGCTTATTGGCTATTCCCTCCATTCACAGGTGAGAGATGTGGGTGGGTCTTTCTCATACTCTACTGGTCAAAAGTTATAGAACACCTCTATTTTCCATTTTTTACTGAAATTTAAGCAGTTTAATGTTTCAATGTACTCTGAAATTAAAGCATAGAACAAATAAACAATTGCAGAGAAAAAAGAAATCATGGAATCGTTTTGTTGAACAACATTTAATCTAAATTTTTGACTCATCAAATTAGTCATCTTTTGCAGATATAACAGCCGAACATACTCGTGGCATTCTTTTGACAATGGAAATAAAATATTGTTTGGAAAGTTCTTCCCAAAACTTAAAAAAAAAAAAAATTTGTATGCCTTGTTGAGGCTCGTATGAGAGCCAACACAACGCACAGCAAGGGGGCATGAGACAAGAGGGGAGGGAGTGGGAGGGAGTGGGAAGGAAAAAACAGTGGGGAACAGAGACATTAGGAGATCTGTGGAAGGGGGAGGGATGGGGCGGGAAACATTGGGAATACAAGATGGACATTACAGGGACTTTCAGGAAGGAAATGAGGGAATTAGAAGGAGGTGGGCTTGGGTGGATTATTGGGGGTAGAAAACATCGACGATTTGGATGGGGGATGATAGGTGGTGGTGAACAGCTGTTTTGAAGGCCTGGAGGGAAGAATGGGATTGAACAGAGTGAGGGAGTTTATTCCAAAGACGGGGAAAAAAAAGAGGACTGAAAGAGTGAAGGTGAGCATTGATTCGTGATTTTGCTAGATTTACCAGAAGGGGGTTGTTGGCGGATCTTGAGTGCCCTGCGGAAATGTGGTGGGGACAAATCGCAGAGAGAGCATGGGCGGCGAGGCTGGAGATGAGACTGTGGTGTATTGGCAGGGAGCGTTGAGGGGGCGTGGAGGAGTTGTGATGATAGTCACGTATCTGCAGGGCATATAGCTGTTCGCGTCCGCTAGAGGCTCGTAGTAGTGTACATCCGGACACGCAATAAACAGAGTTACGGCAACCCTCACGACTCTACGTGCCTCACTGCTCTCCGGACATTACATTGGCGACGAGTCTGTTTCGGATCGACGCGTGCAGAGTGCCTGTTTTCCTCGGTATTGACTTTGAGTCGTGGCTGGAGCAATTGGATTGTAGGGCGCACGGAGCGCCGGGAAAATCAGCGCAGCTAGCGTGGTTCGAGTTTGATCACCTGGCGAGGAGCCCAGGGAAGCGCATCGCGAGTTTCGCGTGCCCGCGGCCGCAAGCACAGTCTTCGGTGCGGGTCGAGTCCTGCAGCCAGACATCTCGCCGTCGCCTGCGAATTCACGTCGAGTGAACGGCAGGACGGCTCGAGGATGGTGGAAGGTCGGGGCACGGCACACGGACGAGTGCCCATCTTCGTCGGAGACGACTTCGAATTGTTTTCAGAACAGTTGGGGTGCTATTTCCATGCGAATGATGTAGACGACGAGAGCAAGCACAAATTGATCTTGCTCGCCTCGCTATCAATGGAACATTATCGACTGCTGAGTGATTTGGTGGCGCCGGACAAGCCCAGTGACGACGGGTTGTCGTTTCAGGACGTGGTAGAGAAGATGAAAGCCCACATGGCGCCGGAAAAGTCATTGCAGCTGGCTCGATACCAGTTCGATCACCTTGCGAAGGGTGCGAAGGAGCGCCTCGCAGATTTCGTGGCACTAGTGAAGCATTCGGCCGTGGCCTGCAAGTTCACGGCGGGGGAGCATCCAGCTCGACTCAGGGATCACTTTATTTCTGGGTTGCAAGATGCGAAAATGGTGTCGGCGATTCTGTGGATGCGAGGTGTCGACGTTGCATTCCACTCGGCGGTCGAGACTGCTTCAGCTGTCGAGCAAACTCTCGGAGATGTCCGAACCATCGCTGGCCAGGGCTTGATGGGTGATCCCAGCTGGGGCTTGTCAGGTGACCCTGGGGTCCACGCGATGACCCAGGGGCCCCAGGCCACGCGCACGCCTTTCGGTGCGGGCCGAGGCCGCACACCGCAGCTCGGCCGCGCGGGCAGCGAGATGAACACACAGGGGTGCTGGGGGTGTAGAGGACAGCACCTCCGGCGGGTGTGCCCATATAAAAACACCGTGTGTTTGCATTGTCGCAAGGTGGGACATCTGAAGCGTGTGTGTCGAATGGCGGGGGCCACCGTTAAGGTCTTGGATAGCGAGGTGCGGGACGACCCCAGCAACCTGGAGTGCGGCCTGCAGCCTGGGCATAGCGATCCCGGCGGCCAGGAGCAGGAAATGCAGCCGATGTTGAGCCTGTTTTCAATTGGTCCGAAGGTAACAAGAACAATGACAGTGGAGGTCGAGGTGAACGGGGCACTGATCGTGTTTCAAGTTGATACCGGGGCCGCGGTGTCAATCATGGGCGAACAGACCGCTCGTGAACTCCGCGGTATTCACCTGGTCAAGACGACCTTTTCGCTGTACACGTACACCGGCGAAGCGATTACACCACTTGCTGTGACAGACGTCTCGGTGGTCTACCAAGGTCAAAGCGCCCTACTCTCATTGTTTGTGGTACGAGGGGAGGGGCCCGCTCTTTTGGGCTGGGACTGGCTGGCTAGCCTCGGGCTAGGTTGGACGGCGCCAGCCAGTGGCCTTGGACGTCCCGTGCCGAGCCGATTAGAGTATCGGTGGGAGGAGGTTCCTGTTTCAGAGTTCGTACCTCCAGGTGCACCTGTGTCTCCGTTTGGGCCCGGGCCTCCCTCGATACCCGAGGGCGAGGTCCCGGCGGCAGGAGCCGCGGTGATGCAACATGGGTTTCCGTTCATTGCTTCCTGCAACTACGATATACGGTTCCGGAGCAACGGGGAGTGTGCCAGCTGCGACGGGCTCTCGCGCTTGCGCTGCGCTCAGGATACAGTGCACACCCGTGTCGTTCAGGCGATTGGAGCGAGCCGGTCGCATTCAAGAAGTTCGCGGAACGCGACCATCGACGGTGTCCTCTTCGACGTTCAGATGGGGACCTGCGCGCAAGTCGCCTCAACGTCGTGACAACCCAGAGGCATGCGCACAGCGTGGTTCATAAATTGTTAATTGTTGTATGTTTGATTCTCGCGGCACGAGTGATTCAGCATGGCGTTATGAAAGCAAATACCGACAGTCCGCGTGTGAGCATAATGTGTTTGATTGGGATCAATGCTGTCGATGATGTGAATAACTTGCGGACAGTCGTTGCGAATAAAGAGATTTTCCAGATCTCTGTCTTCGATGACAGTCCGCAGTTCGCTGCACTCTCATGTGTTAGGATTATACTGTGGGAACGCGCTGTACGTAAAGAGAAGTTTGCCTCTGCGCAAACGATGTTTTTGCTGTTGTATGACCCTGATATGTATCCAGTTAACGCTGATCGTCCGTTCGGACGTGCATTGAGATCTCGACTGGATTTGGTGCGTGGTTTTGTTATGGGATTGGTGGTACTGCAGCCGGCTAATTGCCGGTTCGACTTGCACGTGGAACGACGGCGCTGTTCAGCGTCGCCCTCCCGTTCATCTCGCTGGGGCCTGGTGTTATCTCGCCAAGGCCACCCTCCCCGCTGCTCCCGCCAGCGCCGACGCCCTCGCGTCTGGCGGACTCAGCGTGTTTACCTGTTTCTGTCCGTGGGGGAGGAGCGAGCTGGGCGGCCGCGCAGGGGGTTCGTCTGAGCGTGTCACCTCGACCTAGTCAGGGGACTTGTAGGTGGGCAGTCTGGTGGCGCCTCTGCTGCATAGTTATACTGTGCTCCCTGACTTCCCTCTTTATTTCTTTGCATCGGCCATTGTTATTAGGGTCTGTTAACACCATTGACTTCGTCGGGCGACTCAGTACTCGAGCACTCAGTCCACTGAATTTGGATTCCACCTCACTCGCGAGGTGATGGGGATGGAAGAGTGCATTATGTACCAGCTTAACACAACGGCATTATTGTGCAGATGAAGCACGTTTTCTTTTGTGCCGTCTCATCTGGGTTTGTTTCTCAGCCCGACAATCACCCTGGGGTTAGGTCGAGTGCCGTGGTATTTGGAGGGTTTTACATGGTTGATGTCATTTTTGTTCCTCTTTGCTTTTGTGTGTCGTCGTATTCTTTTCAATTTCTGCTTGTCATTATAATTGTCATTTTATAATCATACTTTTAGGAGGGAGGAGTGTGGTGTATTGGCAGGGGGCGTGGAGGAGTTGTGATGGTAGTCATGTGTCAGCAGGGCATATTGCTGTTCGCGTCCGCTAGAGGCTCGTAGTAGTGTACATCCTGACACGCAATAAAGAGAGTTATGGCAACCCTCATGACTCTACGTGCCTCACTGCTCTCCGGACATTACAGAGATGGTAGAAGACAGAAAGACCACCGCCCAGCCTACGTTGAGAGAGTGAGAGGCCCAAAGAGTCAGCCTCATTGCGGGAGATGTGAATGATCTGAAATGCCTTGGTTTCCACAGCGTGAAGCCGATAAAGGTGGGAGGCAGGAGCATCAGCCCAGAGGGAAGAGCAGTACTCCATCAGGCTGCGGACGAAAGCTTTGTAAGTGGTCAGGAGTTCAGGTGGGCTGAGGAAGGACTTTGCACAACAGAAGATTCCCAGTCGGCGACTGGCTTTGGAGGCGAGGTTTGAAATGTGGCTTTCCCAGGAAACTGAAAGACATGTTCCACATGTTGGACCAGTTTGTGATTTTATCCAGATCTGCAGAGAGCGAAGAAGCTGCTGCATGCCGGTCTGAAGGATGACAGATGGTACGGCAGAGGGTAGAGTCATCAATAAAGAGATAAAGAGGATTTTCCCAAGAGTCAGATAGATCATTGATGAAAACCAGAAAAAAGAACAGGGCCCAGAATGCTACCTTGAGGAACTCCAACCTGGACAGGAAGAGGGATGAAAGAACTCCATTTAGGGCCACACGTTCACTGCGACAGGAGAGGAAGTCTGCGAGCCATGAGTGGAGATGGCCTTGAATACCACAGGAAGAGTTTGGTGAGCAGGGCAGGGTACCAGACCGTCTCAAAAGCACATGATATATCTCGGGATATGGCTCTGATTTCATGTCCGGCATTGAGGACCTCCATCCATTGTTGGGAGAGAAGAAGCAGCATATCCAGGGTAGAGTGACCTGGTCTGAAACCACATTGATGATCGGAAATCAAGCCATTGGTGAAGAGGAAGGATTTAATGTCTAAAGCGATGATGGATTCCATCACCTTGCTGATGATTGGCAGAAGGCTGATTGGTCTGTAGTTGCAGGGATCTGTTTTTGCACCTTTTTATGCATCGCAGTAATGTTTGCTGATTTCCAAGCAGATGGCAGATGACCTTGAGCAAATGAGAGGGTGAATAGAACAGAGAGAGGGTGAGCAAGAACAGAAGAGCAGGTTTTTAGGACATGTGGGCTGATGCCGTCTGGACCGGTTTCAGAATCTGTGTCGAGGTTTGACAGCAAGCTCTCCATCTTGTCAGGAGAAACACTGTTGTAGAAGTTCCCACAAATGTGTTGCACTTGTAGGTTGCTTTGCTTTCACCCTTCTGTCCAGTTCATCCCAAACCAGCTTGATGGGGTTTTAGTCTGGAGACTGTGCTGGCCATTCCATGATATGAAGCCCAACGTCTTGTTCTTTTCTTCGAAGGTCGTTCTGGCATCGCCTGGAGGTATGTTTTGGGTCGTTATCTTGCTGTAGGAGGAACCCCTGACCAACTCGGTGAAGACCAGAGGGTATTGCATGGTGCTGCAAAATGCTGTGGTCGCCCTTTTGGTTCAGGGTGCCAGTCACTCTGTGCAAATCGCCACTCTGAATCCAGCAAAAGAGTCCCAGATCATCATGCTTCCTCCTCCATTTTTGACAGTTTGTGTCACACACTGAGGAACCATCCTTTCGCCTACTCGATGGTGTACAAAAACCCTGTGTGATGAACCGAAGATTTCAAATTTTGATTCATCGGTCCATAAGACCTTATTCCAGTTTTCAGTCATCCACTGGCGGTGCTTCATGGCTCAGCAAGCCTCTTTTTCTTATTTTGTCATCTTCGCAATGGCTTTCTTACTGCCACTCGACCTGTCAAACCTGCAGCTCGAAGTCTTCTCTTCACAGTTGAAACTGAGGCTTCTTTACTTCGACCAGTGTTAAGCTGTGCTTGAAGCTGCTGTCCTGTGAGCCGCCTATCACGCAAGCTGTTGACTCTCAGAAACTTGTCTTCTGATTGTGTTGTGGCTTTGGGTCTGCAAGACCTCTTCCTGTCAGAGTTTCCTCCAGTTTCCAAGTGCCTTTTGATGGTGGAGGAAACTGCACTCACTGACACCTTGGTTTCCTTTGCAATGTCTTGAAAGGAAAGACCTACACTTTTAAGGGTTATAATGGTTTGTCTGTCTTCCTTTGTTAATTGTCTTTTTCTCGCCATTATGATAGCAATATACTACTTCCTGCAGTGCAATATTGTTCAAAATAATGCTTCAGAGGGTGTAGCAACACAGTCTGTTCCAACACTACTTTTATGCAGAAAGAAGGTTTGTAACTAATCAACAAAAGTTGGGACACCTGTAGGAATTGTTTGCATCAACTTTCAAGGATTAATTTACTTCTATTGTTGCAGAACAGCTGCAGAACAGAACAGCCTTTTTTAACAACTCGGAAATTTACATTACGTCCTGTGTCCTGAGATTTGAAAGTTTTGATGTTGATCCTTCCCACTTTTATGATGTCATCTGTTGTCACTGATACTCTTGGTACAGGTTTACTAAGCAGCTTTCCTGGTGTGAAAGTGGAAATACTCCCCATTCCATGGAATGTTCCAAAGCCATCAAGAGTTCTTATATTGTGATCAACATTGTCACCAACATGCTGAATGAACTCTCCAGATTCAGGCTCAGGCAACTCTGCCCCTTGTGTAAGAGCGGCACTTTTCTCGAACTTCCGCACTTCAGAATCGGAACAACTGAAGCCGTGTTTATGAAGAGTATCTACGATAAACCGTGATGAAAACTGATGATGCATTTCAGTTGCTAGTCCAAATTGCAATGGGGCTGGAATGACTCTTGGCCTTGTTGCTTGCATTATAGCTTGTCCAATTGATGCTACCTTAAGATCAGTGTTTTTGCCAACGAACAAACCTTACAACAACATCAGTAGTGACTGTGGAATGAACTGCTCAGCTGCTTCTGTTGATGACATCTGTTCTCTGGTCAGATATACATCCTAAGAAGAGTCACCTGCCTTTATGTCACTCTTGATAAGCTTGGCAACTGTTTATCATTCGTATTTTCTCAATATTGGGGTCTTCTTTCTTCTGTTCCTTGTAAAAGTTATGGAGAATATTTGCTGCTGTTTGGCTAAAAGTTAAAACATTTGGCTTCCCATTCAGCTCGGTTATTATGATATTGTCACCAAAATGTTCCATGAGTTTACTCTTCATATGTGTAAAGCCATAAGCTGCAACCTCTGAACCCAGAAGACCTGTCTCCATTTTCTCAATCAAGTCTGTTATTGTAATCTGTTCATCATCATTTTCCTCCAGGTACTTTGCAACCAACAGGAATGCTTCATATCTTTCTGCTTCTTTGGTCTGCCAAGCCTTTGTTTCTTTGCAACACTACCTAGTCCAGAGGAGTGTTGCTGTGTAACCTGCTTCCCAGTCCTGAAGTTGACATTACAGCTTTGATGGTAAACTGCATCGGCTGCGATTAGGTCATGAGCATCTGCAATTCTGCCTGAAACTAACGTAGACCATTCATCTTTCCTTTGTGCACATGAATGTAAGACAATATTTTGGAATGATGTGGTTCTTACTGGATAGACATCCATGCCATCACGCTTTTTCTCATTGTAAGTAGCTGGTTCACCGCAAAACAAACAGTGCTTGTCCAAACTGAGCATTGGCGTTTCTGAACGAAGGATACACGGTGAGGGCTGATCTTGTTCATTTACTTTTTCCTGTGCCTTTGCAATCGTCTGTGGATGAGTGAAAATCCGTCGGCATTCTGTGTGTACTCGCTGACCTTTATGAGTTCTTACACTACTTCCTTGCTGCTCACTGGCCCTGTTGATACTCTCGCTCCCATTTTCTCATAGGATTGCAGTATCCAGACCATTTTCTAAACTCTTCTCACAGAAAACACACTCAGCCATAGCTATCTGTAATTCATGAAATAACAGTGCAGAAACAATACAAGTTAGGGTTAGGGTTACGGTTCAATCGGATACGGTACTTAGATGCAAAGTTATAGTGAAAATATGAATTTTCTCTTATGACAGAAGCTAATTTGCATAATATGCAAATTATATTAAAAAATATTAATTTGCAAATGTGCCTATCATGTTCACTGACCTTCAAAACATGGGTTTGGACACTTGCTTTCCTTCAATTGGGTACTTAGATGCAAAGTTATAGTGAAAATATGAATTTTCTCTTATTGCGGAAGCTAATTTTCATATTATGCAAATTACACTACTTTCCCTTGCTAGGATTTTTTTAGGGCTTTAAGTATGGTGATTAGGGGGTCTTACTGAAATGCACTGCAGTGGAAACAATTCTTTTGCCATTAGTGGTGGGTTACCCCCTCAAAATTGCTACATTGACTGGACTATTTAGTTATTTTTGTTGTAAATCAAATGTTGTTTTTGGCCACCAATTAACTTTACCATAAATATCCTGTAATTAGTGCACCTTGACTTTAAAAATTACAAAAAACAATTCTGTTGCACCGAGAATTTTAAGGTTGGTCGCACTGATACGTGTACAATGTTTTTATTCAATAAATATATAAAAGCTCACATCGATATAGAAGCCATTATTTTAATGTACTCACCACAATAGGAGATTTTGTACACAGTGCTGACACATTGGGAAGTCCAAAAAGGCCCAATTGAGTACATAATAATGAAAAGATTATTAATTATTATCGATTGATGTGTTTATCATGTTGCCATAGTTATATTTGTTTCACATTGTTGGAAGTGTGCTGCAAAGAATGATGATTGGATCAGTCAAGGGATGATTTTGATTGTTTAATTAATGTCCATAAAATATTTGGAGATATAAAGCAAGAAGCATTAATTTCTCACTTTAACTTTCTTCCAAAGGCAGACTGGAATGGTGACAAAACCTCCATTCTTCTTCTTTGCAAATGATCCAAGACTTCGAGGTGTGACGAATACTTTTTTTTGTAATATATTATTTTGCATTGAGAAGACGAACAATAATATTAATATTTTAATATCGTGTGGGGCGGGTGCCAAGTGGATTACCTGCATTTTTTTTTACTTTTCTTCGCCCCCCCCCCACGCTGATATGCTCCAAAGGCTAACGACTACCTTGTGTAAATCTGTCCAACAGAGGGCCCTGATTTATTCTGCCGCAATGCAGCACCACAAAGGGCAGATGGTGAGTGGCAGGAGCTTGTGGTAACACTGAGGGAGCACAGTCAGAAGCGGAGGCGTGAAGCAATAAGACACACACGGGCTCGGCCACAGTGAGTGTGTGTGTGTGTGTGTGTGTGTGTGTGTGTGTGTGTGTGTGTGTGTGTGTGTGTGTGTGTGTGTGTGTGTGTGTGTGTGTGTGTGTGTGTGTGTGTGTGTGTGTGTGTGTGTGTGTGTGTGTGTGTGTGTGTCTAAAAGCGAAATTCAATGCACCAATCTTTATCTTTTTTCAAAACAAAAACTCAGTGTGTGGGAGTTATTTGTGAAAAGGTTCTTTGAAAATTTATTCGGTGAACGCTATATTTTAAACAAAACAAAACAAAAAACCCGCACCATATTCGCTTTACAGAGCATTTGAGCCAAAGCAGTATCTTGACGAGGGTTTTATTGGGTGGTTTGCCATTGCCTTTCCAGTGTAGTTTGTCTGTGTTCTGTCCTTTTAAATGCTGAGCATCAAGCAAGGAAGCAGCTCTTACCATTTTAAAGCCTTTGGTATAACTCGGCTGGGTTTTGAACCACTGACCTCCCAGACTCGGTGCGGACGCTCTAACCATTGTATTCCCGAGTCTGGTTGATCCTTGTGAAAAAGAAAACTTAACTATGCATTATTATTTGTTTATTAACTACAGTAAATATTGTCACAGAAACATTTACACAGTGTAGCCAGAGCAATCGGTGAAGTATTGATATTTGCATACTGCTTTAACCCTTTCAGTTTTCGAACTCTCATAAGTTTTTTTGAAAAACTGAAGTTGTGTTAAAAACACACACACACACACACACACACACACACACACACACACACACACACACACACACACACACACACACACACACACACACACACACACACACACACACACACACACACACACGTTTTGTACCATGTGATGTGTAACATGGTGTTATAATTTATACAAAAACTGTAAAATATCCAGTTACTACGATGCTCATGTTAAATGCTTGATATTATAAAGCTGTGTCAAAACATTCGAATTTTTTTTCACAATTATGAAAATGAAATGAGACTACAACATTAGATGTTGAGTAAAAATATCCAATAAAGCGTTTCACTGCTTCCCCTTACGTGTACTGTGCAGCCTCTTGTTTTCTTCATTTGTCCACAGTTCGATTATCGCTAAATATGAGAAAACAACTGAGGGTTCAGTAAAAGTGGGATTGCACTTTTAACTATGCAATGCAAACCCCTTCAGCTGGATGACATCATCCACTTAGTGTCTGATAACTACAGTAATACAAAATGTATGGTAAACACACGTGCAGTAAAACAAGAGGCATTTACGATTATGTAGCATCAGTGGATATTCTTTTTTTTCTTCCCATTGTACCTCACCTGGAACATCGTTCAAGTTAGGTATTAGCATCTCATGGTGTCAGTCAGTCAGAATGTAAACACTCGGATCTTCTCAGTAACAACACATACAATTTCGATGTAGTCCGGGAGCCAACCGATCAAAATTAAAAAAAAATTGCCCGGTCTGCTATAAAATTTTTGTGTTGATTTTCATAAAGAGACACCCTTTGAGTATATGAAAACCAATGTTGGCAATGGTGAAACTCTTGCGCAACAACACAGTCAACACTTTTGCGAGCCCCCTCTGATAACAAAATGTTGGCAAAAGCGAAGATGTAGGATGGGGGTAGGGGTAATTCATATTGTCCTAAAATCATAACCACTAAACCTATATACACAAATGACCCCTCATATTAAAGAGGAGTTCATTTCCTATATCACAATTGGTGTAGATTTAACCTACCTTCAATTGACAAGGTTATATGTCAAACAACAAAAGATTTATGTAACTCAGAAATGCTTGACTATCAATGGGGTCAGGAACAAGAACATACTTTTACATGCCATGGTTTTAAGGAAGATAAAATTAGAAATGGATTAACACAATATTGTGACATGAAACATCCTCTTCAGAGGAAGAGTCACTCTCTGAAACAACTCCACCACATGAACCTCTCTGACCAAGGCATATGCATGTCACTCAGCAAGGCACAGCAGCCTTTTTGCATGAACATCGTTTCAGACATTTGGATAATTTGCACATGCAAGACACCGTTTTGTCTATGTTTGGCTTGGCTGGCTTAGACATGAGAATTGGGACCAGTTTTCCATTGATAAGGGTTCTGCCAAATGTTGTGGCTGGGGGAAGTGCTCGGTCACTGAGATGTGCACGTCTATACAGAAGCAATTGATACAATGCTTTTAAAACAAGGAAGTAAAACGCATCTTCTGTTGCTGGCAGTGACCTAAGGTCTAATTTTGAAGAGACAAACATATGCTGCCTGAGGGTATCCAAACAGCTGAACCCTTTTTGGCCATGCATAGCAGTCCAGTATACTCTGGCCTCATCAATGACACATTCTGTTGCTGCCATTTCACTATCTCTTCCAAAATCAACAAGGTGGAGAAGGTTTCCTATCAGTCCCAGAGAAACCTGTGCCGCTCTTCTTTTCACAGGAACACAGGCATCATCCCAACTGACTGGAAGAGGGGCCTTGTTGTCCCTCTCTGGAAAGGGAAGGGTGATCGCCAAGACTGCAAAAACTACCGAGGGGTGACGCTGCTCTCAGTGCCGGGCAAGGTCTTTGCTCGGATAATTCTTGATAGGGTTTGCCACCATCTGCTTGAGCACCAGCGTCCAGAGCAGTCAGGCTTTACACCAAAGAGGTCAACGATTGACCGTATCCTTGCACTTCGTGTCCTCACCGAACACAGACGATAGTTTCGGCAGGGGCTGCTTGCAGCCTATGTTGATCTCTGTAAAGCGTTCGATTCAGTGAATCGGGATGTCCTCTGGAGGATTCTTGGTCTTCGTGGGGTACCACCGAAACTGATCGATCTGATGTCTGAACTCTACTCTGGTACTGAGAGTGCTGTGAAGTGTGGTGGTACCATCTCTGACTTATTTCCAGTTGTTACTGGAGTTCGTCAGGGATGTGTACTTGCCCCCACACTTTTCAGCACTTGTATGGACTGGATTCTAGGGAGGATGTCGGAGAGATCAAGTTGCGGTGCATCGTTTGGCAATGTCAAGATCTCAGACCTTGATTTTGCAGATGATGCAGTCATCTTTGCGGAGACTTTAGACATCCTCTTGGGGGCCCTCGAGGTGCTGAATGAGGAGTCGGAGCCGTTGGGATTACGGATTTCTTGGGTCAAAACTAAGATCCAGGCTTTCGGTGACATCTTGGATGCTGCTGTCCTGTCTGTGTCTGTTTGTGGTGAGGATGTTGAGGTCGTGGAGAGATTCACTTACCTTGGCAGTGATATTCATGTCTCCGCAGGTTGTGAGCCGGAGGTCAATAGACGTCTGGGTCGGGCCTGGGGAGTCATGGATTCACTGGATCATGGGGTGTGGCGCTGCCGGTACCTGTGCGGGAGGACGAAAGTCTGAGTCTTCAGGTCCTTGGTACTTCCAGTCTTGCTCTATGGGTGCGAGACTTGGACATTGACCAAGGATCTGAGACGGAGACTTAATTCCTTTGGTACCAGGTCTCTTCGGAGAATCCTTGGCTATCGCTGGTCGGATTTTGTGTCCAACGAGCGGTTGCTGAGAGAGACTCGGATGAGATTTGTTACCTGCATAGTCCGTGAGCGTCAGCTGCGGCTGTATGGACATGTGGCTCGTTTTCCTGACGCTGATCCTGCTCACCAGATTCTCTCAGCGAGGGAGTCTCATGAGTGGGAGGCCAGTGGGCCGACCACGTGCCTCATGGTTGCAGCAGGTTGACCATCATCTCAAGGAGATGGGGATGGGCCTGGCATCTGCCTGGGGGATGGCCAGACGGAGGCCCCTGGAGTACCGGCGGAAAGTGGACGCAGCGACGCGCTGTTCTGGCACATGCTCCCATACCTGACCTGACCTCTTCTTTTCCCCTTCTGAATGGGTAGCTCACTGTGTCACATCCACACAACACATATGTGCACAGAAGTGTAGCTGCGACATCAAGAGGATTTTCTGGTACTTCTTGCTCAACACTTCTACCAGCTCATGAATAGGTAGGTATTGATTCTGCCGTTGTATCCAGAGTTCTTGCAATGTGTTCAAGCAGCAGAAGTGATATATACACAGCATAATTATGTCTGTATCTGTTGCATGCACAACAGCTCGATGGTGATCAAGATATTCCACACAATACGCAAGATGAGCAATAATCCTTGTGTCTGCCTCTTCATGTTCTTCACAAGGTAAGTCCAGAACTGAACTTGATGCTGATGTGATGGAAAGAGTGTGACCTTTGTTTTCCATCATACTACCAAGAATGATGGTCACTCCATCCGAGGAATAGCTTCAGGACTCTCACAAAGGGAAGTGCCAATGAAGTTCTGAAGATTTCCTTTATTTCTTGGATTCTTCATGAATAAATTCCAGTCCGGAATTTCTAGACTCTTGGATGGTGAGAATTGTCTTGCCTGGTCTGTCTGGTTTCTCCTCTGCTGCTCATCACCCTTCAAAGTATGGCTATCATCAAAATCATACTGATCACCAATGATGTTGACACAGTTGCACATTTCAGGTTTCAACTGCAGGATACACCTGCTTGCGAAGATACAGCTGGGAAGTTCACCAAATGTTTTCGCACCCATTTTTTGGTATTTATTTACAAATGCCATTGTGTCTACCAGATAAACTGTGTATAGGTCACTCTGTGGTAATGATGGCAGCTGTAAAACAACATCCTGCTCAGCTTCAGCAATTAGCACTGTCACGAAATCAGACTCGTTGCCTTTGCGCATTACAACCCCCTGTGCTAAGCGTGGATCAACCTCAAACAGGGATGATGGATAGTCTGTCCACTCATGGGAAAATGCAATCTGTCTTGTGACTGGGTCGGCATCTCGATAGAAACACAGCACACGTGTAGTTGCAGTCTCATCTTGATAGATCCTGATTAAACTCTGTTTCCTTGATGGTTTTGATTTCTTCTGTGAGGAGAAGGTTACCAGCTTCAGTGGTTCAATCTTAATAGAGACCACCTCTTCTGCTTTCATAATGGCTTCCATGCCCTTAGCTTGAGCATGGACCAAGTCTTTTGAAGCAGCCTTCTCACTAGTTGCTCTATTGAGCAGAACCACTTGGTTGTTACACTGGAATGGGTTTATCATCTGCTGGCATATCACTTTCTTGATCTCCTCAACATGCATATGTTCTTCTGTTGCCTGCTTCTGTGTTTCTCCATGATGAGTAGATTCCTGTTGGCCTAGATTAGCCATAGACTTTATGTTCTCTGATACAGCTGTGAGAAATGGTGCTGTTTTCACATATTTATCTCGAGCAGCTGGTGCCTGAGATATGCGTTTGAACAGAGATGTCTTCCCTTCATTGTTGTATGTCTGCTCCAGGGCCATGTCACTCCAAACACCATTGAATTTTCCTTTGGAAGAGTGAACTGTGAAGTACCCAACCTGGATCCAGCAAACCTTAACCGAACTGTGTTCAATAGAGTAAGAGGATTTTGGGGGTAGGGGTAACTTTGGTTGACAAAAATGTTAATTTTCTCTTTAAAAATTGATAGAACTCAATCAAATTTGCTGTTTTAATTAGCCATGGATACCATGTTCATATCACATTAAGAGAAATTAGTATTCTAATGCAGCATCTGCCTATGATAAGAAAAGTTCTAAAGGCCATCTTCAAAAAACGTTATTTTTAAGGCATTTTTCACAAAATTATGTACTTTTACGAGGTTTACTTTCACAAAGGCAATTTTTTTTTGTCATTTTACAATGCACTGATTGAATTCTTACATTTAGTTCACATTTATTTTTCATGAATGTGATTTTTTAATTTTTTTAGAAGTTTTATTGACAATTGCTGTTTTATCAAATTTTTCAAATCTTCCTCAAACAAAAACGGCCGCCAAAATTTTTCGCAAGAGCTTATGAATTGCCAACATTGGTTTTCATGAACTGCAAACATATATCTAAACATCCTGGGGGTGTAAAATTTTATAGCAGAGGCTGTAAGGTCCAACCCTAAAACAGCCTCGTACACAGGTTGGCTCCCGGACTAATGAAACTTGACCGCAACATTCTGAGACCTTGCAAATCCCATGAAAACAATGCATATTAAGTAGGTCAATTTAAAGGTCAAAGGTAGGATGAAGCAAACGCATGAAAACAGACTGGTAGAGAGCCAGGAGCACCAGCAAAAGCATCAGTATGCTACTGATTGTTCTTTGCAATATGAACCCAAGCCAAGGCCTGTGCAATGACACAAGATTGTTCTTCATAAATGTACCCAATACTTGAATGCAAAATCCTTTCTGGTGACCATGCAGGCAGGAATCTTCTCATCCCCTGTATACCCCTTCAACCTTCTGATGGAAACCATCCCTTTGAGTGGCATGGGACACACACAATATGCTTCATTCCATGGGGAGGGAGTGAGGTGGAAACATACATTGAGGCATTCTGACCATGCAAATAAACTATCCATGCCAAAATTGAAAATGCAGCGACAATGGTCCTCCATCACAATGTCGGTGCATGGCACAATTCAAAAAGTCAATGGAAAAACTGTTGGGTCTTGAAGGTGTACAAGACTCAAGTAACAGCAAGTAAGGTAATCAGCTGGCAGCTTTCTTGCTCTCTCCCTTCCAAGCTTGGGGTGGGGATGGGAGAGCAATGCCTTGAGGGATTCCAAAAACAGCATCCGCTTAATCAAAGGGGGCAGGAAATGGGGGAACAAGGACAATGACCACTCCCTAATACATTGGTGGGTGAATGAGATGGGCCTGTCTCTTTCCCTTCTCCTCTCGACAGACCCAACCCCGCATCCTCTGTGTTCTTCTTTAATTTATAATTCCATGGGTTCTTGTCTGAACAATGATGAACCACACACCTCAACTGGTCTCTCAAAAGCAAAAGCAACCGGTCTTAAAAGCTGTTGAAGCATTTGTAATCGGCGCGAGTGAATAAAGACATTGATCCACCACTCACAAAATATTAATTGAACTTATGTAAAATGCTCTAGTTGAGAGGATTCCATTGGACCATAATTATCCATGTGTTCTGTTTCATTTGCTTTCTGTAAAATACACATCTGCCTTCAGTTGATATTGATTTGTCATTTATTAGTTACATTAATTAGTAATTATTAAATATAACATTAGATATTTCTTATTTAGTTCATAAACTTAATGAACATGGTGCATGTCTTTTTTTTGTGTGGACACATTGTAAAAGCTGCCAAGGTCCTATGCCCAGCATCAGTCA
This sequence comes from Eptatretus burgeri, assembly GCF_056783735.1. NCBI lineage: Eukaryota > Metazoa > Chordata > Myxini > Myxiniformes > Myxinidae > Eptatretus > Eptatretus burgeri. The sequence continues at coordinate 2,286,475 of NC_140973.1, forward strand.
GAATGCAATGTTGTTCTTTATCAAACACTAAGAACGTGCTGAAGTAATGATTCACTCCTTTGATCTGTGTAATTGTCTATACCTCCAAATTCTGTGGAACCTTAAGGGGTTGTTTATGCTCTCCTGGTTGTCTGTACTTGGGCCTTGCCTGCCGGGACCAACATTGTTTAGACTCTGTTCCACTCCTTTCATAATGGGGGGGGGGGGGAGGGGGAAGTTATTTAATGTAAAACTTTGAGAATGTTATTTCTTCCCAGATGAAAGGCTATTTCTCTTTTATCCTGCTTGTTCAATCATTTCCTCCACTCATCCGTGTTTGGTATATTGGATGTATAAAGGCTTGGGTTTGGGCATTAATTTGAGAGGTTCGTTGATGGTGATTTCTCCCGCACGTTCATACGGATTAAAGATTCTCTTTTGTATGCTGAACCTGAATGGAAATTGAAGTTTAATCCACCACAAAGCAAAATCACTCAGTCTGAAAAGCAGACTTAACGTGATAATAAAAACAAAAGCAACTAGTCTTAAAGGAAAAAGCAAATGGTCTTAAAAGCAACTGGTCTTAAAAGCTAAATCTGGCATCCGTTCTTAAAAGCAATAGCAACCGGTCTTCGAAGGAGCATAGAAAGCAAAAGCAACCAGTGTTGAAAGTGGTTTTAAAAGCAAAATCAACCGGTCTGAAAAGCAAAAGCAGCAGGTCATAAAAGCAATACCAATCGGTCTTAAAAGGAGTATTAAAAGCAAAAGCAACCGTTCTTAAAAGCAGTCTTCAAAGCAAAAGCAACAGGTCTAAAAAGCAAAATCAACCGGTTGTATAAGCAAAAGCAACTGGTCTTAAAAGCAAAATCAATCGCTCATAAAAGCAGTCTTAAAGCAAAATCAGCCGGTGTTAAAAGGAGCATTAAAAGCAAAAGCAACTGGTCTTAAAAGCAAAACCAACCGGTCAAAAAAGCAGTCTTGAAAGGAAAATCAAGCAGTCTTCAAAGCGGTCTTCAAAGCAAAATCAAGCGGTCTTTAAAGCAAAAACTACCAGTCTTAAAAGCAGCCATTCTTAAAAACAAAAACAACCGGTCTTGATAGCGGCCCATATGGGATTCTGGCATCACAAGGGCTCAGGGTGATTAGATTGAACGACTCCAGAACCATCCGCTCAGTTTGCAAAATCGGTTAGGGTTTGGGTTATGTTAGTGTGTGTGTGTGTGTGTGTGTGTGTGTGTGTGTGTGTGTGTGTGTGTGTGTGTGTGTGTGTGTACATCGATTAAGCGACCCGCCGGCTCGCGGAGTTATCCGAGCAATGGCCTACAATTCCGGGAGGTTGGTGGGAGACGACGTAACCTCCCCCACCTCGTAGTCGTTCTCGTCACCGACTCCCGGCCCGCAACAGATTGTAGGCCGTCGCTCGGATAACTCCGCGAGCCGACGGGTTGCTTAATCGACCGTGGAACGCCAATATCTCGACCGCGTGGGGTAGGGTTATTTTGTCTCGATCCAATGTACCTAAATAACCACGTGGTCTCGGCTACCGGGGATCCACGCCCTCGAATCCGAACCATGCTGGACCAATGCAAGAAGGGACGGAAATGGACTGGGGACATTTCTAACATGATTTATTT
>NC_140973.1:2303087-2305587 GCF_056783735.1 Eptatretus burgeri
TTGTTCGGCTAACCTATCCTGTCACCGAGCCTACTCCAAACCCCTACGTTCCCTTCCCGGAGGGGAATAAGGGTGAGCTAGCGTCCTGTGTCGAGGCCCAACGAAGCCTCAGAATGGCCTCCCCAGAGTTCAGCGATCTATAACCAAAGTGGGTCCAGCGGCCCACAACGACAGCGAGGGGATGGATGGTGCGGAGGGGTACATCTCCTAATCTACCCTAACCATTTAACTGTTAAACTACCCTGGGGCTTTCAACAAGCGCCTCTCGCTTAAACTATTGGTTCTAAAAACCCAGATTCCCGTCGCCTGTGTTGGTGTCCTCACAATTTCGGGCCTCGCCCCCCAATTTTCTCTCCGTGCCCTCACACGGTCTCATGGCTGGGACACGTGGCTCCCTTTGGCAGGCATGACCCTCTGCCGAATCTCCCGCTATGGCACCCCCGGGCACTACACTGCCTCCGAGCCTACCAGCTCCCTAACACCGGGGAGTGCCCCCCATGGCACCTCCCCTGAAACGCACACGTGGCAGGCTGGCTCCCCGGGCCCCTTTCCGAGGGTCACCCGTGCCCACAACACTGCCCACGCGGCTAATGGCGCCCCGGGCCCCCGCACCAAGCAGGCGCACCCGTGCCCACTACGCTATCCCGGCCCCCCATGGGCCCTTGGCCTACCACGGCCGACTAGCCTGGTGCCCGGGGTACCCACTCAGCGATACTCACCTTTCGCAGCCACGCTCCCAAGCCCGTCAACAGGGCTCCTGCACCCCTCCAAACGGGTTTCGAGCCTACATTCCCACCAACAGCAAAACGACCTCCATTTTTCAATTTGACTAACCCAGCGAACTCACTTTACTCTGACCCCGGGGTCCCTTGGGCGGGAGTCACTCCTCCCCCCAATCACTCATCGCACCATGCATTCCCCATTCGCTCCACTCACACAGACCCGCTGGCCTCACTCACTCAACAAGTACTCACCTCACAACTCACCAACTCTTCAACACACTCACCGCTGAACTCTGCCATCCTCCTAACTACATCCCCTAACTAACTCGTGCTCCCACGTCATCCCTTACACTACAGCACGTTCCTTTTAACACTACGTAGCTAAACTACGTCCCCTCTACACATCCAAAGTCTGTCACTGTCTCCAAAATCTCTAAAATAACTTTCCCAACCTAAATCTGGCTACAATCCCTCTACCTAATCCATTCCACGGACTCCATGAGGACTTACCCCTGCCCCATGAAGTCGGTCTAGCTAAGCTAACCCTTCCCCCTAACTAGTTTCCATCCTGTGCCCAGGTTTAGGGGGTCTTCCACCCCTTGCCCAGGAATCCTGTGCACCCGAAAGTGAGGCTTGTTTTTTTTTGTTTTTTTTTTCATGTGCAGCACCTGCGCGGCAACTCGCGCACTTTACACCTGCAACTGCCCGTGACGTCATGCAGCTGCACGTGTTCCTCGTCCCTCCTTGGACGGCACCATCCGGCAGAGATACCCCTCCTGCTGGATTCCAACCACACGTGCAACCATGGCGTCACCGTGCGCATGAAAAAAAACACAAGCCCCACGTCTCGAGGGGTTCCCCACGCGAACACATGTGCTTTGCCCGTTGGAGCTTAACACACACGATCGCGTGGAGAACCCGTCCGGTCCAAATCCGTTTACCTGCCTAAACTTTGTCCGTCCGCGGGATCGGCAAATCCACCGCATGCGTTGCCGGACCGGGACTTCACTCTCGCAAGCGAGCACGTGGTGGTCTCGTGCGTTGCACAGCACGGACCGCGTGCTCACTGCTGGGTGAACCCGGCACGGTCCCCGAAATAGCTACAGCCGCTACCCGGCTTTCTTTCCTCTGTCGCCTTCGTCGTCGCCATTCAACACACGCACACCTGCGTGTTACGACGCACACACTCCACTCCATTATATTCACACCGGGAGACGCGGCTGCGTGCTCCCGCATGCCGACCGACATCTCCCTCACATACCGCTCTCACACACACGGTCTCCCTTGCATACGGCCGTTCACTCACGCGTCCCTCACTACTCACACAAACCATACTACTCACACACGCGGGGGCACTCAACCGCTGTGCCTCATCCACACACCGTGCCTCACTCATACACGCGGGGGAACTCAACCGCGGTGCCTCATCCACACACGCGGGGGCACTCAACCGCTGTGTCTCATCCATACTCCGTTCCTCACTCACACACGCGGGGGCACTCAACCGCGGTGTCTCATCCATACTCCGTTCCTCACTCACACGCGGGGGCACTCACCCGCGGTGCCTCATCCACACTGGCCGTTTCATCCACACACACGGCCTCACTCACACACGGTGCCTCACCCACACACGCGGGGGCACTCACCCGCGGTGCCCCATCCACACTCGGCGTGCTGGGAAGCACGTACTCTGGCACCATCGCCACCACACCACTCACACACGGGGTCGCTTCCACACACGGTTCCGCACTCACACCTTGCACCACACACACAGGGAC
>NC_140973.1:2313087-2455587 GCF_056783735.1 Eptatretus burgeri
CGCGTCGTCGGCCTGCACCTGCTACAAAAAACTACAAATCAATGGACACCTGTACATGATTGTCTCGCATTGTTCACAAGCACCACCAGGTGGTGGTGTTGCGTCATACAAGTTGTGAATGAAATGAAAAGGGTGAACATTGTGTTCAAAATGAAACGACAGACTCGGGTCTTGAAAACCAGAACCACACAAAAGTGTGCAGGTTTCTTGCAAGACGAACGTGACTTGTAGTCGGAATCGATGAGAATGTATGACCGGTTGTAGTTGAATATTTGTTTTGTGGTAATTATCTCTGTTTCTCCAGCACCGGGTATGGTGGGCCCAAATGAGCCTTAATCATAATCTTGGTGACAATTCAAGGTGGTCATGTAGTTTTGTTAAGTGTTGAAACATATGAAGCGATATTCAATGTGCTGACTTCATCTGGAGGTTGTGAAATCAGACATCAAATCAAGGCCGGATCTTTCTTCTTCCCAAACGTCTCTAGCTACCACCTTGTGGAGTCGGCCGCAGGCCCATAGAGAACCATCCTGGCCCAAGTTTTTTTTTTAAATTGAAACTGCAATTCTTGATGTTAAACTGTGGAAGTCATTTCTAATTTGTTCAGCGTTCCAACGATGACCTGCTCTTCACGAAATGCACCTGCCAGATGTCATGTCAAAGCTGTGTTTGGGCTGGCAGGATAGCCAAGCGACATCCACACTCACCTCTTGAGTTGTCTCGCCTGGGTTCGAATCTTGACCCAGCTATAAACTGTCATCCTGGTGTTTCATAGGCAGGGTGATTCATTCATCAATGTGTGTAATCCCTCGGATGGACGTTAAGCTAGGCTTCCTATCTACTGGCAGTTGGTGTGTGTTAAAGATCCCATATGGTCCTTGGCAAAGCGGTGATGAGCTGTTGCCGGCATCCTGAACAATTTTCAAATTCCTGTTTAAGGGACACGGCATCAGTGGCACAGCAAAATTTGATTCCAAGCCTGCAGCCACATGCTGCATATGAAAGAAGAGGAAGGCTTTGGATGAAGGTATATGCAGTACTAATGAGAAAGAGGATCTCCTGGGATTGGGAACACCAAAGAGGTCTAGTTGTATCACAAACTAACTTTATTCATGTGGCCAAGTCGGCCGGGAACACGACAACCAAACAAAACCATGCCCACAGTGACACCTAGCGGTAAACACCCAACCATACAATGGCCTGATGAAATTTTCCCCTGCCTGAGTTTCCCCTTCCCCCTTACTGAAAACTACACCGAGTGGCTGGTATCAGGCAGGAGAGTCCCATAGCAGATCAATATCGTTATCAGGAAGTCACTCCGAAACTTTTCCATAACGCTTGACTCCTGGGCTGATGGACATCAAAGGTTCATGTCAGTATGCAGATATCACGAACACCTGAAAATTAAACTCGAACGAAAGTCGCCAGTGTTATGAAATGAAAGTCAAGAACGAGATGCCACACACATACATATTGAGAAATAATTAATATTTGACAACAATTAATGTTAAAACCAATTAGTACAGATATGGGTCTGTGCAATCGCGACACAATTCGGGGTGCAACCCAATCAGGCAGATACTTCAGAGGTCGCTGAGCTCAACTGGACCTGCATGGGTTGGGTGCATGGGGTGACTGAGGGTAACGTTGAGGTGCAGATGGCTGTGAGGAAGGCAAAAATCCACATCAAGTTGTACAGGCATGGCTGGGACTTTGGAGATGCAGAAGCGGATTTAGGAATGACACTCGGGGAAACCTCAGCAATGTTAGATGGGATCTCCGGGACACCAGAGACCCAGAGAGGACATGGCAGACACAGAAGCAGACTTCAGGGCGACCTCAGCAATTTTAGATGGGATCTCCAGGACCCCAGAGACCCAGAGAGGACATGGCAGATGCAGAAGCGGTCTTCAGAGTGACACTCGGGGCAACCTCAGCAATTTCAGGTGGGATCTCCGGTACCCCAGAGACCCAGAGAGGACGTGGCAGACACAGTGGACTTCGGAGTGACACTCGGGGCAACCTCAGCAATTTCAGATGGAATCTCCGGGACCCCAGAGACCCAGAGAGGACGTGGCAGACACAGAAGTGGACTTCGGAGCGACACTCGGGGCGACCTCAGCAATTTCAGATGGGATCTCGGGGACCCAGAGAGGTGCAGGTGGTGATACTATGATTGGTGGTATCCGATGATATCTGGCAGCCTCGATGTCGCAATCATATTCAGAGTGGTTAGATTGGTAGGTCATATCGGCAGAGGGGGGATGCATGTGGGTCTGAACCAGGTAACATTCGTCCATATGAATCTTATACGTTGTTGAACGCAGCTGGCTACCTATGAACCATCATATGAAGCACCACGGGTGGTCAGTTGACATAAGATAAGTGTCATGTCGAGGAATTGTCATGGTCCACAGCAATGTAGTCACACTCACGTACAGAGACCACGGCATACCGCAACGGATTTCCAACATGGGATTTGGTACGTTTGCTGGGGGCATGGCTCTTCCTGAGAGTTGTGTGCTCTTGTTCAATAAGTAAGCGATCTTCAAGAAGCAGGTGAACTGGTCACGTTGGTAGAACATGTCACAGGCAAATACGCCATGATTGTGTACGCAGGAGTTCAAGTGGGATGGAACAATAGTACGGGTAAGAGACATTTACTTCAGGGTTTTTTCAGGCCCCACCTTCAGGGTTTTTGCATTGTAACTCCCCCCTCAGCTCCTCAAGAGCTCATTCGGCCATTGGATTTTTATTGACGTTCTTGTTGTGTCCAATTTCTATTGATATACCCAGGCGGCCTAGTGCTGGATTATTGGCCACAGCGTGGAATTCAGGGATGGGGTCAATGCGCACAGTTACAAGTGGACCGTCAACAGGGCACAAATCCAGCACAAATGAGCCAGTGTCAAGTAGGGTAATCTCACGCTCATCGGCAATTACAAACAGGTGGCTGTGAAGGAAGTGACAGACAGTCTCCCGAAAAACAAATATCAATTTTTTTTTTTGTTGTGGACATTGTCGAGGCTCGTGTGAGAGCAAACACACAGCAAGGGGGCATGAGACAAGAGGGGTGGGAGAGGGAAGGACAAAACAGTGGGGAACAGAGACATTAGGAGATCTGTGGAAGGGAGAGGGATGGGGTGGGGAACACTAAGTGTACAAGATGGACATTACAGGGTCTTTCAGGAAGGAAAGCAGGGAATTATTAGGAGGTAGGTTTGGGGGGGGGGGGTTAACAGGGTAGAAAAGATCAAGGTTTTGGATGGGGGAAGATAAGAGGTGGTGGTGAACTGCTGTTTTTAAGGCCTGCAGGGAAGAATGGGATTGAAGAGAGTGTGGGAGTACATTCCAAAGGCGGGGAAAAAGAGGTATGAAAGAGTGAAGGTGAGCAGTGATTCGTGATTTTGGTAGTTTTACCAGAAGGGGGTTGTTGGCGGATCTTGAACGCCCTGCGGATATATGATGGGGACATATCACAGAGAGAGCGGGGGGGGGGGGTGGAACGGAGAGGAGACGGAAGAAGACAGAAAGACCACTGACCTGCCTGTGGTGAGAGAGTGAGAGGCTCGAAAACTCAGCCTCATTGTGGGTGATACCAATGAATATCAATGCCTTGGTTTCCACAGCGTGAAGCAAGCCAAGAAAGGTGTGAGGCGGGAGCACCAGTCCAGAGGGGAGAGCAGGACTCCATCAGGCTGTGGATGAAAGCTTTTTATGTGGTCAGGAGCTCAGGTGTGCCAAGGAAGGACTTTGTATGACGGAGGATGCCCAGTCAGCGACTGGCTTGAAAGGTCAGCTTGGGAATGTGGTTTTCCCAGGAGAGATCATGGCAGATAGGGAGACCCAGAAGCTTGACTGAAAGGACTTCTTCCAGAGGATTGTTGGGAAAGTAGAGGGGTGGGGGGGGGGCGTTTCTAAGCGGTCCTTTCGGAGAGACATAGTGAGAGTGTGAGATTTGTCAGGATTGAAAGACATGTTCCACGTGTTGGACCAAGTTTGTGATTTTACCCAGATCTGCAATGGGTGAAGAAGCTGCGGCTTGCCGGTCTGAGAGATGACAGATGGTACGGAAGAGGGTGGAATCATCAGCAAAGAGATAAAGAGGATTTTCCAGAGAGTCGGAGAGATCATTAATAAAAACCAGAAAAAGAACAGGGCTCAGAACGTTACATTGAGGAACTCCAGCCTGGACAGGAAGAGGGAATGAAAGAACTCCATTTAGGGCCACACGTTGACTGTGACAGGAGAGGAAGTCTGTGAGCCATGAGTGGAGATGGCCTTAGATACCATAGGAAGAGAGTTTGGTGAGCAGGGCAAGGTGCCTAACCTGTCAAAAGCACGTGAAATGTCCAGGAATATGGCTCTGATTTGCAGGCTTGGACATGAGGGGAAGGTCTGACTGCATGAAGACTAACAAAATAACTGCTTGGGGATCACTGTATGTTGGGTGCCATTGCCTTCGAGGCATGCGGTTTTTCAGAACCGTAGCATACTAATTATGCTTAGAAAAGCTTGTGTGCTTGGGTAAATTTCATGAATGATGTTTAAAATTCTTCAAAGTTAGGAATCGTCAAGGACGTTTGGCAAATGTTGCATCTTTATCTCATCTGCACGAACAACGAGCTATACTTTCTCACACATATCCTGAGTAGAGACCAGGACCGTGATCTCACACTCCCACATCCTGCCTCATGGCACATTTGGATAGATATGGAGTTGTTTTACCTTCCTGTTTTAATTAATTTTTGCTTTAGAAAGCTTTCTTGTAGTTTGACATTGATCAATTACTTTTCCTGGAAATGATGCTTATGACATATGGCACACCTTGTGAAAATAATATATATATATACTCAATGTAACTTCACACATAGTTAGAGATCGCCTGGATGATTTTGCAACAGGCATTCACTCTGCATGTGTGTTATAATAAAGAATCATATAATTGGACGATAAAAGTCTGTTGTGACATAGGTATTCAAAGCTTTTACGACACTGGGAATATCACTACAAATGAGCTATGAGTGGAGGCCATCAGAGGTTCAGTGAATATTTTGAAAAGAGCCCTTGGAACGAGGCTATGAGAACGAAACTTCACAGTTTGGTTCATGAATAATGATCCTTTACCAAAAAATAGGAGATGGAGATTTTGCGTTCTGGGAGAACTTCCTCCCAAATCCAGAAACCTGCAACTGGAGAGAGTAACCAACGGAAAAAAGCTTGGTCCGTGACTCGTGGTTCCTTGTGGGGAAGATCGATGCGTCAGGAATGGGGAAGGCTGCGTTCAGTCTTCGTGACTCTCGAGTGGAGATGACGACCTGTGGCAGTGGCACGTCCACACGATTCTGATGTATACACATACATATCGATATGTGAGTATACACATATTATACATAACATATTGTTGTGGACCTGGGGTCGCAGGGGTACTACAAGGGTGAGGGGTATACCTGGTTCTCCCTGGACTCACCGATAATCACAGGCCATCACGCATGAAGAACTTCATGTTTCGGTGGGTTGCGAAATGACCGTGAATGTCAATAGCTTGACCACGTGATTTAGGTTCCTTCATCTGACACTGTTTACCTGAAAACATGTGATCTTATCAGGGAATCGTGCCCTCGGCATTAATGCTATTGTTATCTTTATTAAATAATGATTAATGCCGCCAAGCTTTCTGCTAACAAAAAGCTGGACTGATGTGAGAGCCAATTAGTTGGGGAATTATAACCTCCCGGATAATCTACATACGGACATTACTGGACCAATGGAAGAAAGAACAACCACGGGCAGATTGGAAATATAACAGGAATAATTTATGTAAATGAGCGATGAGGGGTACGGGAAGGAGTGAGGTGAACTTAAGAGCTTTAATGGCATTAAAGGGAAACAGAGGCAGGAAAAGGGGAAATGCAACAAAAAAGTGTGTAATTAAGGTATGTATTTATAAAAAGGGAAAGCAAATGTACAAGTTGCAGACTTAACCTATGCCTTACCTACCGGCTAACAAAACAGGGTACCCATCAGACCACACACACATGGGGAGACAAATTGGGACTGGTACGTACATCACCCTCCCAAACTTGTACTGCTCTACACCACAGAAGGTCCACTAGCTCCGTCAGGAGCATGAACCAACACATCCAGGACCAGGAAAGAAACGAGTGTGATGACTCAGGTAGACAGATCACCAGCGCGTGCCACGATCAGGACCCCGATATCGAGACAAAAGAAGAAAGAGAGCGCAGCAACTCGGACCAAGGTAGCTCAGGGGAGATGAAAGAGAGATAAGGCAGCAACCAGGACCAAGGTAGCTCGGGGGCGATGAAAGAGAGACAGAATCAGTGTGCCGAGCGCAGCTTTATAGCCCTGGGGTCAGGCGGGCCCAAAGAGCCACAGTCTGATCCCCCAAGGAGGCCTGGGACCAGCCATTGGGTCACATCAGACCCCACAAGCCGGCCCCATGCCAGCAATTGGAGGGTTCCCCCACAAGATAAGAGATGGTGATGAATAGCCATTTTGAAGAACTGGAGGGAAGAGTTGGGTTGAAGAGTGCATGGGAGTTTGTTCCAAAGGCGGGAAAAAAGAGGAATGAAAGAATGAAGGTGAGCAGTGATTCTTCATTTTGGTAGCTTAACCAAAAGGGGGCTGCTGGCAGAACTCGAGCACCCTGCAGAAATATGGGCAGGACATATAGCATTCAGAGCTGGGGGGGGCAGGGGGGCTGAGGCCAGAGAAGAGATGGTAAGAGACAGAAAGACCACTGACTTGCCAGCGGTGAGAGAGTGAGAGAGCCAAAGACTCAGCCTCATCGCGGGAGATACCATTGATCTTAAATGCGTTGGTTTCCACAGCTTGAAGCCGAGAAAGGTGAGAGGCGGGAGCACCAGTCCAGATGGGAAAGTAGTACTCCATCAGACTGCAGATGAAATCTTTGTTCGTGTTCAGGAGCTCAGGTGTGCCAAGAAACGACTTTGCACGACATAGGATGCACAATCGGCGACTGGATTTGGAGGCCAGCTTGGAGATGTGGCTTTCCCTGGAAAGATCATCACAGATAGTGAGGCCCAAAAGTTTGAGTGAGAGGACTTCTTCAGTAGGATTGATGATAAAGTAGGTGGGGGGAGGGGGGGTTCCAGACATTTATTTTGGAGAGACATAGTGAGAGTGTGAGATTTGTCAGGATTAAAAGACATGTTCCTCATGTTGGAACAGCTTCTGATTACATCCAGATCTGCAAAGAGTGCAGAAGCTGCTGCTGGCTGATCAAAGGCATGAGAGATGATACGGCAGAGGGTGGAGTCATCAGCAAGGAGATAAAGAGGATTTTCCAGAGACTCAGAGAGATAGTTGATGAAAACCAGAAAAGGAACAGGGCGAAGAACACTGCGTTGAGGAACTCCAGCCTGGACAGTAAGAGGGGATGAGAGAATTCCATTAAGGGCCACATGTTGACGACGACAGGAGAGGAAATCTGTGAGCCAGGAGTGAAGATTGCCTTGGATTCCAGAGGAAGAGAGTTTAGTGAGCATGGCAGGATGCCAGACCCTATTGAAAGCACGCGATATGTCGAGAGAGATGGCTCTCATCTCATGTCTGGCATTGAGGACCTCCATCCATTGTTGGGAAAGCAGGAGCAGCAAGTCCAGGGTAGAGTGACCTGCTCTGAATCCAAATTGATGAACATAAATCAAATCATTGGAGAAGAGGAAGGATTTAATGTTGGAAGCGATGATGGATTCCATAACCTTGCTGATGATTGAGAGAAAGCTGATTGGTCTGTCGTTGCAAGGATCAGTTTTTACACCTTTAAAAAACATAACTTACCTCCTTTTACTCCACTGGACACATACGTGCGATCGGAGGCTTGGAGTTCAGTATCACTTTGGGCGGTGTATAACTAATACCTTTCTCAGCTCAGCGCGATGTATTTCCCGCATTTATGATCCCTTTGATGTGCAACTCTGGTGGTCTTTGTTCATAAACATAAATCAAATGAAAATTAGTCACCAATACATCACTGAGATATTTTCTGTTGATTTGCCGTCGTGTTCATTCATTCATCGGCATTGCCAACAAGTCTCGTCACAAAATTTGCAACTCGAGTCCAAGTCGCTGACTCGAGTCGCCATCTCTGACATGAGGGGAAGGGCAGTCAGCGTGAGAAGAAGGGACGGCAGTGTGAGGGGAAGGGAAGTCAGTGTGAAGAGGGTAGTCAGTGTGAGGAGAAGGGAAGTCAGCATGAGGAGAAGGGAAGTCAGCATGAGGAGAAGGGGACGGCAGTGTGAGGAGAAGGGAAGGCAGTGTGAGGAGGGTAGTCAGTGTGAGGAAGGTAGTCAGTGTGAGGAGAAGGGACAGCAGTGTGAGGGGAAGGGAAGTCAGCATGAGGAGGGTAGTCAGTGTGAGGAGAAGGGAAGTCAGCATGAGGAGAAGGGAAGTCAGCGTGAGGAGAAGGGGACGGCAGTGTGAGGAGAAGGGAAGGCAGCAAAACGGGGTGAAAGTGCCTTCAATTGTGGATTGCGAAAGTGAAATTGTTGTTGTTGCAGAATTTGGTTTCTTTGAATCTGCATTCTCAACCATTACTAATAGGTACTCTCTCTGGTTTGGTTTTCAAATGTTTTGGAATACTGGATGTATTACAGTGATGAGCTCGGTCTAGTGAACAAAGTGAGCATGCAACTTTCAGTCTGTCTTCTTTAACCTTCCTGAAATAGTTCCAAACTGCACATTTCGACCTCTTGAATGACATGTTGTCAAAACGTTTATCAGTCGATGTATTGCCCACCAACCCATGAGCAAAGCAATCAGCATGCTTTACTGGGCAACTCTAAATGCCTTGCTATTCATTAAAAAAAACACGCCCTTGGGACATGCTTCGTTTGCAAGTGATTTGCTTTTGCCTTATTACAAACGGGATACCCCAGAGGCATGTTGGTTTTCAATTAATACAATACCAGGCCATGTGTAACTGGAACATGCTAAACAGGGATGAAATCCCCCCCCCCCCCCAAAACGCTTATTTCTAAGAAGTCGGAATTACTCAGAATTGACGTCAATTCCTGTTCACGACTTGATTCCGGTTGATTCATTGGTTAGAATAGAGTAATTTGGAATCAATTCTGCCAACCCACAATTAAAACCTTAAGCAAGCACTCCAATAAAACGGTTGATAAGGAACGGCTGGCTGGATCATACTAAACACTGTCTGTCTGGAGTATCAATGTGTGAATTAGACAAATGAGTGCTTTTTCCTTTAGCAGTTGGAACTGCTGCTAAATTCAATTCCGCAGTTTAATTTTTGAAATCCGGAATAGTTACACAATGCATTAGCTTTCAATCGTGGGGACATTAATGAAACTTTTCCGATACAAACAAAATGTCGCAGTCAGGACGAGTCTGCAACAGAGGAGGGAGTAGTGTTGTGGATTTGGAAAGACCCCGGGGAGTTACATTCAACACATAAAAGAACCCTGGAGTTTAGATATTTCCATAGTGATTCTGTTTATTTAGGTTACCTAATCCCCTCACATCAGGGAGAGGAATATGTGTTGTGATTCTCGTTAGAACTTTCCCCGTTGTTCTCTTCCTCATTCACAAATCTTCATTCTCAAACACCAATTCTCAAACTTTCATTTTCTGACGCCTGTACTCAAACCGCAATTCTCATGCTTCATTTCCAAACCACTTAATCTCACCAGTATTTCAACCAAATAATCACCATTACAGCATTGCAATTGTCATAAATCCTTCACCGTTTTGGCAATCCAGTCATCGTGGATCAAGCAAAGTGTTCTAAAAGCGGCTCCCCCTGCACTCCGAGGACGAATCCGAGCAGCTAGATCGCAGTGAGCAACAGCCAGTCAGTGTTAGATACCAAAAAGCGGACGTGATTGGAAACAGTCCAGGCAGAAAAACCCATGATCGCAGTATTTTGCAGACAGAGTTCATGTGCAGTAAAGATGCAGTGCAGTCCAGGAGAAGAGAGCAGTCCAAGAACAGTGCAGAGAGGGACAATGCTGTGGGCTTCGTTCCAAGGCTAGAATCATGAGGGAGTTTGCGTCCTGAGAGAGGGAGACCCGGCCAGGTTGACCAGGCTTCCGGAGTGCTCTTGGCGGAATGCAAAGCGCCAACCAAGGTAACGCGAAATTTGGGAGTGGGACCCTGCCAGATTTAGTTAACTCAGATGGCGTCCATGGTTGCTTAGCAACCCGTTGGGTCAAGGAGTTGACTGTGGCTCATGTGGCTCATTGGCTTCAGGATCAAAGGTGGGGAAGCGGTCCGAAAGAGGCCACTCATGACCCGGCTGGCGTACCTGCAACAATATATTGTTACTGATCTGGAAACCATTTGCATTCAACATACAGATGTCGCAAAAGTCAGTTATGTTGTAAAGTATGTGTGGAGTCAGATCCCCTTCCTTTTGTCTCGTGGGAAAATCAAAGGCTTGCATTGCGACTTATTTTAGTTAGGTTATTGCATCTAACAACCATCCCATCTGCATGACCCCTCGGCCCATTATGATCCATGGTACCATCACGCTTGCAGCCCTCAGTTCACGGGCCACAGCACACCTTTGCCTGAGACGGATTCCCGAGGATGTTCGAGGCAGTTTCACCACCACGACCTTTCTCGAACATGTGTGGAGGGGAGGGTCAGCTTTCTCCAAACAAAGCCGAAACCCCGCCCCGGAAAGGTATTCCGTGGGACCCTGTCCAATCAAAGGCGGACAGCGAGGTGTGTTCACCAAGGCCCCTCACCGCTGAGGGAGGTCCATAAATCCCCGAGCAGCGAGCACTCTCTGAGAGCGGAAGTTTGGTGGGTTTTTGCTGTTACGAAGGGGTTACAAAGGTTGTTATGAAGGGGTGGTAACAGTGGTTGTTACGAGGGCTGTCATGAGGGTTGAGCAGAAGGTCGTCGAGGCAGCGAATGTGTCTCTGCTGGCCCTCTACAAGGAAGGAAAGAGCGACCCTGACCCCCGCTCCGTAGACCCTGGCCATTCACCACCCGAGCTCTGCCACGAACTTCGAGTCCCACATGTGCGACTGGGGACCAAACCAGCGACCATTTTCAGGTGCCGCAGCACGGAGTACCCCCTTTCTCCAACGCTCAGGTACCCAACCGTAATGGTTTCCAGATCCGTAACAATATATATATATATATATATATATATATATATATATATATATATATATATATAATATACATACATACACATAACCTGGTTTTGGCTTAACGGTTAAGGTGGCTGGCTTAAGATCTTCGGTACTTGAGATTGAGATCCTGTCATGCCGTTAAATAACACCAAATGGTTTGAGTCAGCCTGTCATCCTTCTGAGATCGACATAATGAGTCCCAGCTTATTTGTAACAGGGGCACTGCTTCAGCAACATATCCCTGCTTACAGAAATGATGCAACCAGCAGCCACAGGCTGCATAGGCTAGGCAATAATGATCACACACACACACACACACACACACACACACACACTCACACACACACACACACACACACACACACACACACACACACACACACACACACACACACACACACACACACACACACACTCACACACCCCTTCTATTCACATTGCAGTCACTCAGATCTGGTGTGAAACGCCTTTTTAAGCACAACGTGAAGATTTGCATTGTTAATTAAATAAACGTCTGTCGAGGTGAATGAGAAAAATGTGTATCCTCCAAACTCGTGAATCCACAGACAGATTAATATTTTTGGGGCCCTGGGCACAAAATATATTTCGGCCCAAAACACCACAAAAAAGAGGACTCCATGTTCTCCTCACCCCAAAAAGGTCCCAAAAAGAGGACTCCGTGTTATGTTTACCCAAAAAGAGGACTCCGTGTTATTTTCACCCAAAAAGAGGACTCCATGTTATTTTCACCCAAAAAGAGGACTCCGTGTTATTTTCACCCAAAAAGAGGACCATGATATTTTCTGCACTTGCTTTGGAATTCTAGATAAGGTATTGTCATCGTGCACCGTCTCCGTCCGTCCGTCTCCTATTTCAACTTCTTCTACCAAACCGCTGGGCCGATCCGGCTGAAATTTGGCAGCAATGATCCTCACGTGACTGGTAACATGAATTGCGAAGCTCGTTCCAGTCACGTGACGTTAAATAGGTCAAAATGTCCGACTTAGTAAATTTCTTCAAAAATCTTATTCTCCAGACCCACCAGTCAGAATGCGACCAAATTTGGTTTGCAACATTAGGCCAGGGTAGGGATGTTTAATTGTGGAGGTCATATCATGCAATTGACCGGAAGTGTCAAAATGGCTGAATTAGTCAATTTTTGGGAAAATCACGTAAATTTGCTACCAAATTTGGGTTTCAACATTAGGACAGGCTCCTGATGTCAATTTTTTTTTCATGTTGAAGGCTTCAGTCACGGATTAGTCCTTATCGAGGCGAAACCATAAATATAAGAACTGCATTAATAGAAAAGTAAGGAAAGAGAGAATAGTCTAAGAGTTTTTGAGGAAGTAAAAAAATCTGCTTTTTGAAAAAGGGGAAGGTCATAAGTGTTTGGGAAGATGAGAGAAGGTAAAGAGTTCAAGAGTTTGGCAGTGGAGGGGAAGAAACAAACATCGTTACGGCCCATCCTTGAATTGCCAATGGGAACACAATAATCATGTGATGTAGTGGCTTGTCGAGTGTTCCTTGGTCTCTCCAATGGTGGAGGTACACAAGTAACAAGTTCTTGTGAGCAGAAACCGAAGTAATATCTTTAGAAAAGAGAAAGAGAGCATATTTTGCAGCGTAATTTGAGCGGGTCGAGTCTTGAGATCACATTGGTAGAGTTGACAAGTCAAATAACTTTGGATTCAATTCTGTCCAGTAAGTATGTGGAGCTGGAACCTCCCCAGATGTGAGAGCAGTACTCAATATAAGGACGAATAAATCCTTTATATAGTTGGAGCAACTGTTCAGAGGAGAAGAATCTTCGACATCTGAACAGGACTCCTAATTTCTTCAAGGCAGACTTAGCTATTTGCGTAATGTGTGGATTCCAGGATAAATTTGAAGTTAGAGTAATGTCTAGTCGGTTTATTGTATCACATGGTGTAATTGTTGAGCTTTCAAAGGAGATTGGAGAGTGTGAGAGTGTGAGAGAGAGAGAGAGAGAGAGAGAGAGAGAGAGAGAGAGAGAGAGAGAGAGAGAGAGAGAGAGAGAGAGAGAGAGAGAGAGATAGAGATAGAGATAGAGATAGAGATAGAGATAGAGATAGAGATAGAGATAGAGATAGAGATAGAGATAGAGATAGAGATAGAGATAGTTATGAGAAGAAATTGAGTTTTTGAAACATTAAATTTAACTTGATTACATTTGCCCCACTGGGAGATCTTGTCCAAATCCGAATTTAAAGAGGTGGCTGTGATGAAACGAGATGTAGATCGAGTGAAGGAAGATGGGGCAGATGGGAAAGACATGGAGGAATGTAATGTTGAGTCATCAGCGTACGAGCGCATTTTTTTGTTTGTGGAAGAAAGAAGGTCGTTGATAAAAAGAAGGAAGAGTGTTGGAGACAGAACGGAACCTGACGTACACTTCTGTTGATAGGGAAAGGGGGGAGATGTTGAACCATCAACAATTACGGAGATAGAGCGGTCGGAGAGAAAGCTCGATGTGAGAGAGCAGAGTGAAGGAGGAAAGCCGAAAGAGGGAAGCTTGGATATCAGACCCCGATGCCAAAATCTGTCAAAGGCTTTTGAGATATCAAGGCCTACAACAAAGGATTCCCCAAAGTCTCTCAAAGAAGAGGCCCAGAGATTCGTAATGTAAGAAAGGATGTCACCTGTAGATCTTGCCTTGTGAAAGCCGTATTGGTGATCAGCTAGAAGACTGTGAGATTCACGATGTTTGAGAAAACGGGAATTGAGAAGACATTCAAAGACTTTGGAAACAGTAGAAGTCAGAGCAATAGGACGGTAGGTAGAAGGGTTTTAACGATCACCCTTCTTTAAAATAGGCTGTACGAAGGCATGTTTCCAGGAAAGAGGAAAAGTTTGGGTTTTTAAACAAAAACGAAACAAACGAGCAAGCAAGGGTGCAAGTTCTGAAGCACATTCCTTCAAGACACGGGGAGGAATGCCATTTTGTCCGTAGGCCTTGCTTATGTCCAGAGAGAGGAGTATTTTTTTGACTGCATGAAAAGAGATTACAGGGAGGGACATAGGATTGGTGAGGGGAGCATCAGAGGGACATGGAATGTTAGAGTCATCCAGTGTGGAGTTAGAGGACAAAAGAGAACCAAAACGAGTTGCTTTATCGGTCGGAGAGACAGCGATAGTATCATCGGAATGGAAAAGCGAAGGAAAGGTAGAGCAACAGAAGTTGTTGGAGATACTTTTAGCTAAGGACCAGAAAGATCTATTCGTGGAAGAAGATGAGAGGTTGTCACATTTCTTTTGAATAAAGGAATGCTTCGCTTCACGAATAACATGTTTGCAATGATTTCTGGTGGATATGAAAGCTGAATGCGAGTCGGAGGAAGAAGAGTTTTTCCATGTCTGATATGCGGCATCCCTCGCACGAATGGCCGCAGAGCAGGAATGATTGAACCAAGAATTGATCGGAGAGACTTGAAAGAGAAGGGGATATACGTCTCCATTCCTGTAACAATAACCTCAGCTATACGTTCAGCAGAGACAGAGGCATCGCCCGAGGAGAGGCAGTAGTCTTTCCAAGGGAAAGTCAGAAAAGAAGTTTCGTAGACCAGTCCAGTCAGCATTATTGAAATGCCAATACTGGCGTTTCGTCGGAGCAGTCAGATGAGAAGAAGTGGTGGTAAGGAAAGTGATGTTCACAAGAATGTGGTCAGAAGAACCAATTGGAGGTGAAATTGTGTTGTTGTCATGCAACGGATTGGAAGTGAAGGATAAATCCAAAGTATTGGTAGTGTCGTCATGACGATCTGAGATATGGGTAGGGTGGGTGATCATTTGTTCCAAATCATGAGGAATGTAAAATGTAAGAGCTTCAACTCCCCCAACATCCGTGTGGGAAGATTTCAGACACTCCCTGTGGTGGACATTGAAGTCTCCGAGATTGAGAAATTCTGCTTGAGGGTGTTCGGATGTCATGACCTCATGGTAAGAGTTAAGATAGTCAAAGAAAGCTATAAGGTTTGTAGAATTGGGAGAACAGTCAGTGAAATAGAGAAAGATAGTGATGGTCGGGAGACAAATTTTAAGCCATATGACATCAAAGTTTGGAGATTTGAGGTCCACAAGGCGTACAGCAGGCGTGTTGATGTTGGAGTATCACAGACTCCTCTTTTGAAGTGGAATCGTGAGTGAAGGTTGTAGTTCAAAATGTTATAAGAATTAACAAGAACATCATGTGATAATTGGGTCTCGGAGAGAAGCAAGATATTAGGAGAGGAGCTCGCTCGATCGTGTTCAACAGAGGAAAGATTCGAAGAAAGACCACGAATGTTGGTGGAATGAATTGAAAAAGAGTCACATTGGTTCAAAAGGCAAGGGTCTTGGGATTTGCAGAGGCCATACCGATGACATGACCAGAAGTGTGTCAAAATGGCGGACTTTATACATTTTGGGGAAATTTGCGTAAATTCCTTCAAAAATCTTCCTCTCCAGGACCAACCAGTATGAATGCTACGAAATTTGGGCTTCAACATTAGGTCAGGGCTCAGATGAGCTACAGATCCAGTGGTCCTATTTTTAATGGTAATCAGAGTTTCTGACACTCAAAGGAGTACTAAACTATCATTTAGATTTTTAAGCTTGTCTGGAATTGGAATTCCAGATAAGGTATTGTCATCGTGCACTGTCCATCCGTCTCTTATTTCGACTTCTCCGGCCAAACTGCTCGGCTGATCCGGCTGAAATTTGGCAGCAAGGTTCCGCTCCTGACTCTTAACGGGGCTTGCAAAGCTCGTTCCGGTCATATGACTTTAAGTAGGTCAAAAATGTCAGACTTAGTAAATTCCTTCAAAAATCTTCCTCTCCAGACCCACCAGTCAGAATGCTACCACATTTGGGTTGCAACATTAATCCAGGGAAGGGATGTTAAATTGCGGAGGTCATGCCGATCACCTGACCAGAAGTGTGTAAAAATGGCTGACTGTCAATTTTTGGGAAAATCATGTAAATTTGTTCAAAATTTTTCTTCTCCACACCCACCAGTCAGATTGTTACCAAATTTGGGTTACGATTTAGGACAGAATCCTGGTGTGAAATTGCAGAGGCCAAGCCGATCACATGACCGGAAGTGTGTCAAAATGGCTGACTTAGTCAATTCTTGGGAAAATCACGTAAATCCCTTCAACAATCTTCTCCAGACCTACCAGTCAGATTGTTATCAAATTTGGGTTACGATTTAGGACAGAATCCTGATGTTAAATTGCGGAGGCCATGCCGATCACATGACTGGAAGTGGAAGCTGACATGGATGAGAGGTGTTGAGTCAATATCTCAGTAAATGTGTTTCCCAATCACGCTGATCATCTTTTCAGAGTGCTTTAAATGTGTTTCCCAATCGGCCTGTTACCGGATTTGGTCACAGGAAGGTTGTGACCACAGTGTGGTCATTCTTGTTAGAAAACCATTGTATTATCAAGTGTATCATCTGCTTTCGCACCTCCAATGAGACTCGAGGGTCACGCGGCGCTTGAGAGCGGTGTGAAGCCAAAACCAGTACTGAAATTACCTGAATGGAAACTCGTGACTTGAAGCATCATGTTGTAGTGGTCGAGCCGGTAGAGGCATTTTTTTTTTTTTTTTTTTTTTTTTTTTTTTATACCTTGGTCGAGGCTCGTATGAGAGCTAACACACAACTCACAGCAAGGAGGCATGAGACAAGAGGGGCGGCAGTGGAAGGGACAAAACATTTTAACAGCAAATGTGTTTTTCATCATGGCCCTTGGCACGAGCCCTGCGTGTCCGTGCGTTAATCCGCCACTGCGTGAAGAAATGGAAAAATTAAACATCTCTACTCTCCTCCTCCCAAACAATCATTACCCCAAATTGTTCAATCTGTAACAATGTATGAAAATAACTATAATAAAGTGGTATTTTAACCCCCAAATCTTCACTTAGTATGTTTGGTACACATATACCCTCCCTCTCATTCACAACCACTACATTCTCTCTCCTATCGTCCCTCCTTTAGGATGATATCCTTTCCTCTATAGTCTTCAATCTCCTATCGTCCCTCCTTTAGGATGATATCCTTTCCTCTATAGTCTTCAATCTCCTATCGTCCCTCCTTTAGGATGATATCCTTTCCTCTATAGTCTTCAAAGTAAGGCGGGTTCAGGTTGGGGTTGGGGTTGACTGGTTGGGTCAACGCTTCGTTCTGGAGTTTGGAACACGTGCTCTCTGTTTTTCCGCTTGAACGTGTTTAACTTCCACCCGCAGCGTTGGGCAGAGGACGGGGCTGTTTACCTTCCCCGCCCCTCGATTCCAACATATCCCACCCTGGCTCCTCCTACCTGCGAAGCATGGGGAGCGCGGGCTGGAGAAAGAGCGCTGATGTGCGGCTCGAAAGAGCGAGTGGTGAATTAATTTTAACGGAGAGAGGAACAGAAACCGCCGAGTGAAGAGTTCGTGTTGAAGAAACGAGCGGTGAGTACGACATAGAGTGAGCTCGGGTTGGAGGAGCGAAGAGTGAGCTCGGGTTGGAGGAGCGAAGAGTGAGCTCGGGTTGGAGGAACGAAGAGTGAGCTCGGGTTGGAGGAGCGAAGAGTGAGCTCAGGTTGGAGGAGCGAAGAGTGAGCTCGGGTTGGAGGAGCGAAGAGTGAGCTCGGGTTGGAGGAGCGAAGAGTGAGCTCGGGTTGGAGGAGCGAAGAGTGAGCTCGGGTTGGAGGAGCGAAGAGTGAGCTCGGGTTGGAGGAGCGAAGAGTGAGCTCGGGTTGGAGGAGGGAAGAGTGAGCTCGGGTTGGAGGAGCGAAGAGTGAGCTCGGGTTGGAGGAGCGAAGAGTGAGCTCGGGTTGGAGGAGCGAAGAGTGAGCTGAGGTTGGAGTTTTGCAGCATCCCTTACACCTGTCATGACATCCTTGATCTGCGATCAGTGAACGGGCTCTCCTGGAGGAGTGAAGGTAAGGGAAGGGAGAAGAACCAGTAATTGTAATTTAAGGGTTCGGTTCCAAGGTAGATTACCTTTGTCCGGGTCATCCTGCATGACCAGGTAACCTTGCCCACCAGCACACCTTGCGGTGTTGGTTACCGCCTGTCCAGTTGTCGGGTGAGCTCCGTATTGATCGACATGACAAGTGGAGCCCCTTCGGCTTCTGATCGGTTTGATCCGTTTAAACATTTTCTTGGTTTATTTTACCTTTCACTGTGAAATTCCTCCAAACATTTGAAGCAGTGTAAAATGCATCTTTCGGGGCCCCAGATTAAAATTCACAACCATGAAAGTAGTTTAATGAGGATGGCACTCAGTAGAGCACACACCCCCGCCAAGCTGAACTGTTCACGTTCTCTATCTCACTGATATGCCGGATCTGGATTTGGACCTGAACCAAAATCTAATCGGCTAGTTATTGTCACTAAACCAACTCGTCCACCAAGTTTTATCATAATCCGTCCATAACTTTTCGAGATATCCTACTCCCAGACACAGACAGACAGACAGACAGAAGTGAAACCATAACTCCTGTCTGTCTACCTTTTGTGGCGGAGATGATAAAAGCTTTGAAGATCCCCACCTGATGATTGATATCGTCGAATGGAGGTGTCGCAGTTGTATTAATCATTTTAAAAGTGAACCTAAACCCTCATGTACAAACTAAAGTGACACCTGCTTGTGGCCATCTATTTACAACGTAAGCAAATATGGCACAATCTTCCATACCACCCCCTCCACCAACTCCACCACCTCCCTGCCATAGGCTTCACACCTGTACCCTTCCCTCCCGTTACCCCATCTCCTCCCAACCTCCTTTCCCTTTTCTATCCACACATACTGGACACCGAGTTACTCTTCCCTCCCTTTCTTGGATTATCCTCCCTTCCCCCAATCCATTAATTTTAACTTTCCAAATCATTTATTCCGCTCCCAATCAGTACGTAATAAATAGACGGGCCCTTGTAGATGTAAAAACAATCATTTTATTCCTTATCTGAAAACAAGATGCAACGTTTGTCAGCAAATGCAACTTCTCTGAATGTTTCATGGTCGACGATCCATGTACACCTGCACAGATCCACCTGGTGACGACATACAAGATATGGTTATAAACATGTGACCTGCTTGTAATCACTGAAACCACTCAATGAACCTGGGAATGAATGTTTGAGAATCGGAAAACCTGCAAACGATAGCAACATGGACCATTTTCTACCAGGAACAGACATTGGACTTCATGATGTCGTCACCTAACACCACAGCTTCCTTGCTTTCCCACCCCTCCCCACCCCATCCCACCCCTCACCACCCCACCCCTCCCCACCCCATCCCACCCCACCTCACCCCATCCCACCCCACCCCACCCCAACTCACCCCATCCCACCCCACCCCTCCCCACTTCACCCCAACCCATCTCACCCCACCTCACCCCATCTCATCCACGTCCGTTTACCTGTCGTGCTCTACGAGGTACAGTCGGTATATATATATATATATATATATATATATATATATATATATATATATATATATATATATATATATATATTTATATTGTTGTGGTTACCAAATTCGCAAACCACCATTCAGGTCCCTTAGGTGAGGTATCTCGGTAAGTACATGTGTAGTTAGGCCCAAACCCGTTGTCTAGTGGGAATACATGTCATTTATGCGTGCTGCGACTCTTCAGGATAGCCGTTTTTCTTTTACTATCTTTAATTTGGACCAACCGCCATTGTTACCACCACCAACCACCGCTTCACCACAACCGCCACGACCTTCACGTCACACCTCGCAACCGTCGCATCGCCACCGTTCTTGCGCCGCTTGTGGGTACCGGTGTTGGACTCGTGCAGGGCGCGCGCCGAACAGCGTGTACAAAACCACGGATTTTCTGCTTCAAAAACGGATCAAAAACGACACACGCCCACTTTTGTTCCGTCCAATCGGTGAGCGAGGGGCGATTTGGCCCCGCCTCCAGGGCGTTGGAGGGCGATCGATATATGCAAATTTATGGATCAAAAGGCATTCACGCCCACTTTTTCTCGGGCCAATGGGGAGCGAGGTGAAAGGTCGAAGGGAGGGGGTCAAAGATGAGAAGGCGAAGCCACGGGGCTTATATAAGCGACCGTGTTCGTCAGTCAAAGAGGAACAGAGAGTTAAGACTTCGCGGGCGGTGGAGTTGGGAAGAAGGAGCAAAAAGGAGCTGGTCGCCGTCGTGTGCGTTGGAGTCGGAGCGGAGGGGACGGAGCTGTGGAGAGGCGGCGAGGGCAGACGAGGGGGTGCTCGCGTCGTGCAGGGAGCTGCACCCCAGGGAGGCCGACGGCGCGACCTGGCCGAGGTGGAGACGCTCGTCGCGGGACTCGAGGCAGAATAGGAATCCTCTATACCCCGAGCATCAGCAACCCCCTCCTGTTTCCCCCCGCGCTGAGATAGTGCGACCAAGGGGGCCCCTTTCCCACCCCCTACCAGACACTGTCCGCGAGGCCCGCGGAGTTGAGGCACCATCGCCGCTCCGCGTCTCATCACCAGACGGGTAGGCCCGACCCGGTCTCGGCCTCAGGCCCGCCTCATCCTTGAGGGTATTCTTTTCCTTGGTTTTGGGTATGTGTTGTCGGCGCCGTCTGTGAAGTAAGATTGTATAAGTGTTGCCGTGTGCTCGCGTAATCGGTAGTAGATCTGCATTGTCGCATTTGCTTTTTGTGTAAATTGCATTGTGTTTTTCTTTTCTGTGTGCTTTTGGTGGAATTGAATATGTGTGCTTTCCGTTCAGCGCGAATAAATGTGCTTTGTGTTGAACTGTTTCCCGCTTCGCTTCGTCATTTCTTTCATTGAATCCTCATCTTGCTTCACGTAAAGGGTTGGTAGTGGGCTGAATACGCCCGATAATTAATCGAACCGTCGAGGTCGACGATAACACCGCTCGGTTATCCCGATAGTACGGAACGGGTCGCTTAAGTGGCCCGTGTCCGAAGTCGACCTGCGGCGAGGTGCGATCGCCCGGTCTACCCTCCGCGTGGGTACTTAGGTAGGTCGAATTTGGCGAGCAACCCTATCCCACGTGGGGGCTGATTGGCTCGATCGCGGTGAGACCGAAAGGTCCACCCGTGACTGGTTCCCGGCGTTAGTCCGAGAGGGTCACGACTGGATTGTCCGTCCGGTGGGCGACGTGCCGCGATTCGAGTTACGTGGCCGTCAGCACGCCGGCGGGCGCGAATCCGCAACAATATATATATATATATATATACATATATATATATATATATATATATATATATATATATATATATATATATATATATATATATATATATATATATATATATATATATATATATATATATATATATATATATATATAACGGTGTCGGCACATCTTGATTAGGTATATGTCGATACCAGGTTCATTACAGGGTCAGATAGACTAAACTACAAGGAGGGCTGGGTGGGGGATGGGATGGGGGTGAGGGGTAGGGTGGGGGTAAGTGGGCACTTTTTACATCAGAAAGGAGGCGATTGAGGATTTGAGGAGGTGAAGTGAAGAGATGGATGTGAGAGGGCAGGAGGAGGCAGCATTGTGGATGTGAGGGGGGGGGAACTTTGAGAAGCATGGGTGAGGGGGTGAATGGTGGGAGAAGGGTGAGTGGGGAGAGTTGAGGGAGGAAGGTGAGGGGAAGCTTTGAGGGAGAAGAGTGTGATGGTTGCTTTGAGAGTGAGGGGTGAGTTGGCACTGAAATTGGAACATGGACAAATGTGTCCAAGAGCCGCGTCCTAGAGGAGGAGGAGGAAGAAGAAGAAGAAGAAGAAGAAGAAACTCTCTTCGAGCCAACGTTCACAACGCGACGCGGCTAAAATAAGAATGGTTTATGGAAACTGAACATTCATTGCAAACTGGGTTTTTAAGTTTTCGGTCAGAGATGTGATTAAACAGGTTTGTTGATCGATGTAATAAAGGCGAATTCAGAGAATGGAGAGAAGAAACGTTGTAACAGTTGGATTTTTTAGGCAAGGTATGAAGGAAAGGTCGAATTGAGAGCAGTCTGTTTAAATCGTAGAAGAGGAGTGAATTATGATGCAGTAAAGAGTACCACACGTGTGAAAGAGGAAGATGAAGCATTTTTCGAGATCGTTAGTAGTAGCAGTTGTAGTAGTAGTAGTAGTAGTAGTAGTAGTAGTAGTAGTAGTAGTAGTATTGTTTGAGAGAGTTTTCATCAGATGAGGTAATGAAAAGGTTGTAAAAAAAATCGTGAGGTGAAGGTGAAATTGTATCGGTAAACGCAGGGGGTGGAAACAGATCACGTGGTTACGGGAGAAGCACGTGGCTCTGGGAGGTGTATTGTCAAAAGTGAATTAATTTATTTAGTTATATTAAATAAGGATTGTGTAACATTCGGAAAAGGGAAGGTTGAAGTAAAAAGGTAGAGGTGTATCGTGAATTTAGAACTGTAAACGCAGAGTGAAGCCGCTGGGCCGATGAAACCTACCAGGAAGAGAGTGGAGAGAGACACGTGGTTCCAAGAGGTATTTCGATCGAAAGGATCCAGGAAAATTATTAATTTTCGATGTATTTTTGAAGAACAGGTTAGATTCGGGAATGGAAGGTTGTAAGAAGAAATCGGGAAGGTTAATGGCGAGAGAGGGTCAGCTCAAGTGAAATAAAGATGGTGTGTCTTCAGAAGGAGGAGGAAGAAGAAGAAGAAGAAGAAGAGGAAGCAGAGGAAGAGGCGGATTATGAAGGATTGGGACTCGTGGATCGGGACTGGAAGAAGGATCGAGTGTGCGAGGAGAAAGGTAGTTTTTTTTTGTTTGTTTTGTTTTGGATTTAAGACAGGAAACAGTGTTTTGTTCGGAGGGATGGGGGACGTTGGCAAAGTGTGGAAGATAGGAATTGAAGTTAATCGGGAGAGAATACAAATAAAAACGATCGTACACCAAGAGGGGAAGGATGGGTAGGCCTCAAGGAACCCGGTAAGACAAGGTCGACGAAAACTCACAAAATAGCACCATTTTTGAAACGAAACCGAACTAGGAACATATAGTAACGTGTCGATGAGAAAATAAACAGTTAAAACGGGACAGATAACATCTGGAAACTTAACTTTGAGATCGCCAGCAGAGAGCCCTGAAAGACCCTGCCATCGCCCCAAACCTAGAACCGGAAGAGCCGGAATTTTATTTCAGAATAAAATCAGCTGTTCATGAGGTTTCCTCTTCTGAGTGGTGCATTTCACAGAAAGACTCAACCTTGACCACCAAGGAGCTTTTGAAAGATCTCTGGGATAAAGTTGTGGAAAGGCACAGATCAGAGGATGGGTAGAAAAATATTTCAAAGGCCTTGATTATCCCTTGGAGCAGAGTCAAGGGAATCATTAAGAAGTGGAAGGTGTGAGGTACAACCAAGACCCTGCCTAGATCAGGCCGTCCCTCCAAACTGGATGACCAAGCAAGGAGGAGAGTGATCAGAGAGGCCACCAAGAGGCCAATGGCAACTTTGAAAGAGCTACAGGTCTCTCTAGTAAAGACTGGTCACTGTGTACATGTGACAACAATATCCCAAGCAGTCCACAAGTATGGCCTGTTCGGTAGGGTGGCAAAAAGGAAGTAATTACTCAAAAAAGCCCACCTTGAGTCCCATTTGATGAATGCAAAAAAACATTCTGGAGAATCTGGTCATGTGGCAAAAAGTTTTGTGGCCTGACGAAACCAAGATGGAGCTTTTTGGCCTAAATGCAAAACATTACTTTTGGCGCATATCCAACACAGCACATCACCCAAAGAACACCATCCCTACTGTGAAGCATGGTGGTGGCAGCATCATGTTATGGGGATGTTTCTCATCAGCAGGAATTGGGGAACTTGTCAGGGAAGAAGGGAAAATGAACGGAGCAAAATACAGAAAAATCCTAGAGGAAAGCCTGCTCCACTCTTCAAGAAAGCTGAAATTTGGGCGGAAGTTCACCTTTCAGCAGAACAACAACCCGAAGAACACAGCCAAAGCTACACTGGAGTGGCTAAGAAACAAAAAGATAAATGTCCTTGAGTAGCCCCGTCAGAGCCCCAAACTAAATCCATTTGAATATCTGTGTCATGACTTGAAGATTGCTGTCCATCAACCCTCCCCATACAACTTGACTGAGCTTGAACAGTTTTGTACAGAAGAATGAGCAAATATTACCCAATCAAGGTGTGCAAAGTTGGTGGAGACCCATCTCAACAGACTGACACCTGTAATTGCTGTCAAAAGTGCTTCAACCAAGTATTAACTTAGGGGGGTGGACAGTTATCCAACCAAGATATTCTAGTTTTATATTTGTAATTAATTTTCTGAAATATTTCGAATTTGTTTTTCACTTGGAAGTTGTGGGTTACGATGTGCAAATAAAGGTGGAAAATGTCTGATTTAGTGTAATTTAATTCCAGGCCATAAGGCAACAAAAGGTGAAAATTTTGAAAGGGGGTGCAGACTTTCTATAGGCAAGTCTGTAGAAAGGTGTGTTTCTTTCTCAATTATGTCCAATCAATTTAATTTGCCACAGGTGGACTCCAATCAAGTTGTCGATACATCTTTAGGATGATCAAAGGAAATTGGATACACCTGAACTCAATTTGGAGTGTCATAGCACAGGAGTTGAATACTTTTTGATGCAAGCCATTTCTGCTTTTCATTTTTAATTAATTTGTAAAAAAATTTAAAAACATGATTTCACTTTCTCATTATGGGGTATTTTGTGTCGATTGGTGACAAAGCAAATTAAATTTAATCCATTTTAAATTCAAGCTGTAATACAACAAAATGTGACAAAAGTTGAGGGGTGTGAATACTTTCTGAAGGCACTGTATGTGATCATACACATGTTATATGTGACATATACATATTTCATCACACACACACACACACACACACACACACACACACACACACACACACACACACACACACACACACACACACACACACACACACACACACACACACACACACACACACACACACACACACACACACACACACACACTGATGGAGGTGAATACTTTCAGAATGGGTCGTGTTGGTCTCTGTTCAATCTCCTGAAACCCACCCAATTGTGGAGATAACAGTCAACAACAACTTGCATGCACACACACTTGCACATATGCACGTGCACACACCACATATCTATACTGTGTGTGTGTTTCCTCCATAACTCCAAAAACAAGAAACCTAGCAGCCTGAAACTTCACATGCATATTAAGGGAACTCCAATGAGGTGCAAGAGTGATAATTGGGTGTTTGAGTTAATTAAAACACCCCTTTTAAAGATAATTAACGGCCTTATTTAATTATGTCCTTCTTCAGGTGCATCGTCATCCACCTCGCTCCAAATGGGGTCTTATGGCATTTCCTGGGTTACATCACTGGGGTCTGAAGCTGCCATGTGTTTTTGGCCCGATCAACCATGCCTTGACTTGGAACAGGCCGCAACAATTTCTTCACGATAAAGTTATTTTTTTCACTTTCCTCACTCATATTATTTCATGTCTGATCATCATATCTACGGATTGCTGGATACATTGCAATGCTTATAAACGCCCAGAGACGCCAGCGTTCATGGCTTTATTTCATTTCTGCACATGCGATCTCCATGAGAATCTCTTAAACGAAGCAGAATTCCAAAATTTAAGCTCCAGAATTGAACTTACAAGCAGTTCAGACTGCTCAAAAAAAGTGTTCATTTGTCCAATTCTGACATAATTTGGACATTTGAACGTGGCTATCGCTTGCCAAGCCAGCCATTTCTTACCAACCATTTAATTGGAGTGCTTGAGTAAGCCACGTTCTGAGCACCCTACAGCCAATAGCGTTGCAGTTTATGTCTCGAACAGGATGTACAGTCGGTGGTTGCTACATGTGGGTATATTTGGATCTGTAATTTAGGGACTCTCCGTGGATGTGTGTGTGTATGTCCTCATGCTTGGTTACTGGTGCCATGGTGGTAAAGTTCCATCCTGTATGTAATGATGATGATGATGATGATGATGATGATGATGGGTGGAGGAGGTTTTAACCTCAGCAACGGACAAGTGATCATGTTTCCTTTGTCCTCGCAACTGTTTCTAAAGCAATTGATTATCGGATTTGCTTTACAAAGGTTATATGATTTCTTTTTGTGAGTTTCAAAACAAAATATATTTGATAACACCTGATTTCCGAGTCGTTTGCTGTATTAACCTGTTTTTTCAATTACCGAGCAAACCTTTTTTTCCAATCGTCATATCTCCCTGGAATTATGTCCTTGGAATGTTTATGAACATCTCCCTGGAAGGTCTACAATGTAATGTTGTTTTTCTAATTTGTTTATTGAAATTCCCTGAAAACAAGGATGAAAGCTACTCAAGGCTTTTGGGTTGTATACAGTACGTACTGGAGTCAGTAATCACACTGACTCAAATTTGACTATTCATGTAGAATTGCCAATATCAATCAAGCACTAATATTGTGTGTGTGTGTGTGTGTGTGTGTGTGTGTGTGTGTGTGTGTGTGTGTGTGTGTGTGTTTGTGTGTTTGTGCATGTGTTCTTCATCAAGCATAACACTTTCTCTTTGGTAACTCTCCTCCCTATATATATCTCTCACTCTCACTCTCACTCTCACTCTCATCCTCACTCCACCTGCTTCTAATACAGTGCAGCATCCTCCCACACATGTCTTTCTCTGTCTCCAGATGTGTCTGGGTGGTGATTATGTCTGGACGGTGTTTATCTCCGGACAAGACCGGGCGGTGTTTGTCTCTGGGCGGCATTTATAATATGACCAGTAGAAAATGGATTTCAGACATTATTTTGTTTCCATATTGGCTGTTATTCGATGCAAAATCATTTTGATGAGACGGTATGAATCATAATTAACGCTGCACTGCACGTCTTCCTTCCCTTCCTCTCACCTCTCGCTGCCTTCCCTACCCCCCCTCCACCTCCTCACTCTCCTCCACCCCTCTCCCTCCTCCCTCCCCATCTTAATAGTCCCGTCAGCGGAACGATGGGTGGTATTTGCTGGTATATTTCACGCACGCACGCACACACACTTAACCTGTTGGTTTGAGTGTTGGACGTAAGTAGCGATAATTTATATCTCAGCATTACCCAAGGGAAAGCAAGACTGCTTTGGTAAAGTATATGTCACATCTCTCAACACATGTGACCTTATGGAGCTCCTTGGGAAGGGTTCAGGTGTGTGCAACACATGTGACCTTATGGAGCTCCTTGGGAAGGGTTCAGGTGTGTGCAACACATGCAAAGGCTGCTTTCCACCTGCGTGACGCATTATCGTGGGTGGGGCATCCTGCAGGCTGCACTCATGTTTGTCATGATTGTTTTTCAGGCTGTCATTCATCCCATAGTAAGTTTCCTCGGCATGATCAGATGTGCTGCTTGTTCAGACTTTATACACCAAGCAAACACATTATTTGCTTTTCTCGCCTCCCGTCAACAGCTGCTGCCAGCGTTTGCACGAAATGCAAATGAGTTTTACTTGAGCCAGATGCTTGGAGCTGTGCTTTCCTTATTTTTAGCAAACTTGCAGAATACGAATTGGATCTTTAAGGTCAGCGTAAAATGTATGAAAAGGCTGAACGTGGCAAAAAAAGAAAAAAAGAAAGTAACCTGTGTGTGTGCTCTCATTTCTGGAGTATTTCCTTTAAGTAAAAGATAGAAAGCTAAAAGGTGACTGGGAATTGTTGAGAAATTTGTTGAAATGTAGAATTTATGTTGGAATCTTATATTAAATTGGTCCAGTCCTTTTCCTGATCTTCATCAATGATATATCTTACTCTCTGGAAAATCCTCTTTATCTATTTGCTGATGACTCCATCCTCTGCTGTGACATCACTCGTCCTTCAGACGGGCAGGCTGCAGCCTCTTCACTCTGTTCATACCTTGAAAAATAAACATCACAAGATCGTCAAATATTTGGAATATGTCTGTCAATCCTGACAAATCTCAGACTCTCACTATCTCTCTCTCTCTCTCTCTCTCTCCGAAAGGACCGTGTGGAAACAACCCCCCACCCCAACTACTATCTACTTTCTTAATAATCCTCCTGAGGAAGTTCAGTCATTCAAACTCCTGGGTCTCACTATCAGCCATGATCTTTCTTGTGCAAACCACGTGCATGTGTGCGTGCGTGCCACGCGCAGTTGGCCTCCAATGCCAGCCTCTGATTGGGCATCCTCCATCGTACAAAGTCCTTCCTTGGCACACCTGAACTCCTTTCCACCTAAAAGACTTTCATCCACAACTTGAAGAACACTGCTCTCCCCTCTGGGCTGGCTCCCCTGTCTCACATCTTGCTCCGCTTTATGCAGTGGAAACCAAGACCTTCAACATCATTGGAATCTTCCATGCTGAAGCTGAGTCCACGGTCCTGTCACTTTCCCATCGCAGACAGGCCTCTCTATCTACCACCGCCTCCTTTCTGGTCTTGCACCCTCTACTCTTTCGATACCTTGTTCCACCCAGGTATCTGCATGGGCGCACATGGTCCACCATTATCCCACTTCTGGTGAAACTCCCAAAATCTAGAATTATTTCCCACCTCCTCATTCATTCCTCTTTTTTTTTTTCCCCCGCCTGTGGAACCAACGATCAACTTCCACATTCTCTGCAATCTCATTCTTCCCTCCAGTTCTTCACGACTGCTGATCACCACCATCTCAGATCATCCCCAATCCAAAACCATGATATTTTCTCTCCTCATTAACTCCCACATCCAAGCCCTTCTCCTTCCGCATTTGCATTAATTTTTTTCTTGGAAGTTTCCTTCTGTTTCCAAACCTCTTCTTGGAAAATCAGATCTACACATTTTACTAGGCCTTTGTCCGTAGCTCAATGGAGTACTACTCCAGGCTATGGGGTGGCCACCAAGGTTCTTGTCTGTGTCTCCTGGATTCTGTAGAACCTAAAGCTCTCATTATTGGAATATCCTGTGATGAGACCGAATCACAAGGTCTGTTGTTCTCACATCACAGGCAGGATGGTGGAATCTGTTTCCCCCCCCTTTGTCTTTACCAATATTGCTCCCTGTGCTCCCTCAGTTCTCCGACCTTCCCCAGCAACCCCAGGACACATGCGTCCAGTAACCCGTCATGGTTAGATTTCCAAAATCCAGCATGATTGTACACCTCAACTCCTTTATTCCATGCTTCTCCCATCTATGGAACCAGCTTACGGATGCCATTCTGTATCACTCTTCTGCCCCAGGACCTGAAGCATGCAGTGAACCACCATGTATCGTTACCTCCAATTCTGATCCGTGATCTTTATCACCCCCTTCAACCTTTCCTTACCCAACTGTCTTGTTTACAAGTTTCAGTTTATCCTCCCCTCCTCTATTCCATCTTTTCCTGTTTGTTTCTTCCTTTGACGTTTGTCCCACTGTCAGTTCTATCTTTCTCTTCCATGAGCCTCGATCCAGTAAAGATTGAAATCGAAATGAGATGAAGAGGTGAATGTTTTATAACCCCAAGCCCCTCTGTCTGTTCTTGTGTTCCATCGTGGTGGACATAGTTGTGCGTATTTTGTAGGCATAGCGAGTGCGTCCAATATCCTCAGGTAATGGTCGTGACCTCGGTGCCATGGTTTTATAAAGCGATGCGAGTTGCATCCCACCTCCCGCTACAGTGTCTATGGCGTCCTCTCCTTGATTATGTGAGGGTTTGTGGATGGTAAACTTAAGATAAAATGAGATAAAGGTTGAAGCATATTGATTTCCCAACTCCCCAATGGAAATACTAAGCTATAACTGATGCTGGTGTTAAGATTCCCATCAGGTGTTGACAAGTGCTTTCTTGAGTGTTAACGATGAGGTCTCATCAGGATGCTTCAGAGTTTAATGGATGTAAAGTTATCTCTTCTTCCAACAGACCACTCATTTCAATAATGGAGTGTAAACAAGTGAATTCATAACACTTTCTAATGGCAAACACAAAAAATGTGACATCTTCTTTTCAGTTGTGTGTTCACCAAGGAATGATCTTTTTTTAAAAATTGAAATCTGGTGAAAGGAATGAGAGTGGGTATACTGAATAAGAAAAAGAGCATGGGTAGGACAAGAAAGCAATTCGGAAAGATGGTCCAAAAGTAGCGCACTTACCTTTGACCTGTCTCAAGGTTTGATTTCTGACCAAACTATAAACTGTGGGGTTGGTGCTTCACAAGCAAGGGTTCACATCACAAAGTTTGCCTTTCCACGGATGGCCGTTAAGCTGGATGTCCTGTCGGGTTACAGTTGGTGGACGTTTGACGTTGGTCAAGGAATATGTCGGATGTATGCAGCTGGAGTAGGGTGAATTGCAGAGAGAGTACAAAAGCAAATGAGATTGTAGGATATGTAGACAAGCCTGTTTGGGGGGTAATGGTGACTTTGGGAATGGGGTAAAGCTCTGGTGCCTTGTTATCAAAATGTCCACGATATCCAGACCTTGAACTTTACTCCACTAGGGGGTAATGGGGTGAAGTTCGGAATCTGCAGAATGACATGATTGCTTGTATGTAGCATCATAAGTTATATAATACGAGTTCTCTTTCTTCTGAAAAGGGAACCAATAACAAAGTCATCTTCAAACCTGGTATCACAGAGTACTTCACTGTGACTACCTTGTCTGGTAATGGGGTGTGGCCCCCAAAGTATGTTCTCCAGAAGTGTAGGGGAAGGTGAAAGTGTGCGGGCTTCCCAGCAAGGGCCATCAGTTGGAGGGGAGGCAGGGGTCATACACCATAACGATAGAAGGAGATCGTCACAGGACCATCCTTTTGGAGCAGTTGTTAGCTGGTTGTTCCATCTGCTTGCATTCATTGTTCAAGTGAAAGAAAAGAGTCGGTCATTCTGTGCGGTTAAAGGTATAAACTTACTGCATTAGTCCGTCATGGCCATTCCTCAAGTGAGGGAGATGGTTCAGAACGTTGATATGAAATAGTGATGAAAGCAATGAGACATCTTTATGAGCTTTGGGCTTCAGTTTCCTCTTGAATCCACTGCATTTGTCCCATTTCCTTTCTTAGTTGTTCTCTCTACGTCATCAGTCTCCGTTCCATGGTGGTGTTTGGTCTCTGTTTGTGGGACCTGGTTTGTTCTTCTTCCGGTGTTGTTTGCCTGGTACTTTTTCCTGAATGAGTAGTGCCACTGCAAAGCACACAGTTTTGATTTCCTTCAAGGAGGATGATTTTGGAATCGTTCCTCTGAATGCTCGGGTGGTTCTCCTTACTGGTATTTTGTCCGTTTTTTGGGGGGAGTTTTCTTTTTTATACAGTCGAGGTCCGTGGAAGGAAGAGCGAGAACACTGATTAGATCAGGATGAAACAGGACAAAAAGAACAGTAGAAAGAGAGAGAAGAGAAGGGAGAAACACCAGCAGTAGTGTTGAAGGCCAAAATTAGAGGGTGACTTGGACAAATAATGGGTGTGGTGAGGAATGAGGGATAGGAGAGGAAGCAGAGGGTGGACAAGATGGATACAGAAGTATATGCCAAGGAAGAAAAAACAAACTGGAAATTTGGAAGAAGGTGAACTTGGGGTGGGGTGGTGGGTTAACGAGGGTCTAAAGAATCATGGTTTTGCATGGGGATAATCTGAGATGGTGGTAAAGAGCTGTCTTGAAGATTTGGAGGGAGGCATTAGAAGAGAGTGTGGAAGCTTGTTCCACAAGTCGGGGAAAAAAGGAGAAATGAATGAGTGGAGGTGAGCACTCATTCTGGATTTAGGGAGTTTCACCAGAAGGGGGATAATTGTGGACTATGTGTGCCCTGAAGAAACCTGGAGTGGGGAAGGGGGGAGGGGGAACAAAGCACTGAAAGAGCAGAGGGTGCAAGACCATAAAGGAGTCTGTAGAAGACAAAGAGACCTCCGACCTGTCTGCGATTGGAAAGTGATAGACCTATAGGCTCCGCTTCATCACGGGAGATTCCAATAAAGTTGAAAGCCTTTGTTTCCATGGTGTCGCACTGAGAAGGTGTGAGGCATGTGGAGGGCAGTGTTCCATAAATTCATGGATGAAGGCCTTGAAGGATACTCGAGTAAAGGATATATCCGAACTAGAGTAAAGGATAGATGTTTGGGTGTGCCAAGGAAGGATTTTGTACAACATATGATGCCCATTCGGTAGATGGCTTTGGAGGCCAACTTTGAAATGTGATTTTCCCAAGAAAAATGATGGCTGAGAGTGAGACCCAAGAAGAGGATGAGTGACTGAACTTCTTTGAGAGGGTATTTGAGAAAACGGATGGGAGGGTTTGCCGTACGATCTTTTTGGAGAGCGATAGTGAGAGATTCGTCAGGATTGAAGGACATATTGCAAGTGTTTGACCATCTTGTGATTTTTTTTTTCTTTGTAAAGGTCTGAAGAGAGGGAAGAGGCTGCAGCCCACCTGTCTGAAAGATGAAGGATGTCACGGCAGAGGGCGGAGTCATTATCAAATAAAGAGGGTTTTCCCGAGAGTCAGAAAGATCATTGATGAAGATTAGGAATAGGACTGGGCCCAAAACAAAACATTAGGAATAGGACTGGGTCAGTAACCCAAGAGTGGAGTTGGCCTTGGATGCCACAGGCAGATAGTCGGGAGAGCAATGCATGTTTTCTATTTTCTAAGAGTTGTGGTCTTTCCCTGAATGGTATAATTCTCATATCCTCTGTTCTGTTGGCCAACTCATCCTGCAGTCCATGCTGTTCATCATCACCCTCATCTTCTTCCTCTTATCTGCTAAGTTGTTCTCCCTTGTCTTCCTCCTCATTATCATCTAGTGTTCTTGCTGTCATCCCTTCTGTTTGTGTACGTGGCATATGGTCTGTGTTAGTGGGTTGGACTTGTTCTCTCTCCAGAGGTAGGTCTACATCATATTTTAGCTCACCTGGACAAATACGCGCTCATGAAGAGGGCTTTTTTTGACCCCCCCCCCCAAAAAAAAATAATAGGTGTTTGCTCTCTACTCCAAAATTACACACACAATTTTGATGAAACTTGACCACAAGTTTCATCACCCTTAATGTACCAAACGGTATCGACCGCACAAAACTTTGCACTCATTAAGCGGTCTACCGGGATGGGGAGGGGGAGGAGTTGAAACCCCCCCCCCAATAGGTATTTGCTTTTTTCTCCGCACTACACACAGAATTTCAATGAAACTCGACCACAACCTTCATCACCCTTGATGTACCAAAGTTTGTTCATGGCATTAAAAAAAAATTCAGGGTCTAAGGGGGTCTGCAGGGTGTCTGAGTGACCGTTGCTCCTGATCCAGGTGAGCTTCAGGACAAATAGTCCTATTTTTATATCTGTTATACTTGGTTTCCACTTCTGGACTAAGCTGCGGCCCAAGCTTCAGCATCGTTACACAATCTCTCTCCGTGCCACTGCACTCAAATCCCCTTCATCCTTCTCTTCATCACCTAGCTCCCACCATCCTACTCTCTCTTGCCACTTGCTGTCTGGCCCTAGTTTTAATTTCTTCTATTCTATCTTCAGTTAGATATTTGTGGCTCGGCGACACCACTCTTTCAGATTTGTAGAGTGGGATCATCGCTGTTCTGCCAGCCAATTTGATTGACTTCAGTTGGTCTAAAAAACTTTTTCCCTTCCCTTTCATCCCCCAAGCTTTATGCATTAAATGCATTTTGCAATATAGGAGGATTTATTTTTTCCTCCAAGATCCAGATTTCCTTCTTTGAGCTTCTCATCTGCAGCTCTACCAGTGGTGTTTGTGGGGGGCGGGGGGGGGGCAGGTTACACCTTCACAGCTTCTCACCCTGGTGCATATCTCTGCTTCACTATGACATGATGTTTTGTCCCATTTAAGGAAGTGCAGTCTTTTTTATCAGCTGCAAGGTGTGGCCTCAACAGATACAGGGCTTTGCCTGCAAGGGGTCTGCATCCCTGTTTTCGAGATTTTTTTTTCCCTATTTGTTTCTCCCCAATTCCCTGCCCCCCCCACCATCCCCCACCACCCCTGGCAATAATTTAATCCTCTGTGAGTCAGCTTGCAGGTTGTCTCACACAACATTGCAGATTGTGAAATTTACTGTTACGAGAAACACCTGAATCTTTGTGGTGGGTGGGGAGGGAGGGGGTGGGAGCTCGATGTTAGATTATTTTTGTTCTCATGACCTGATTTCGGGTATGTCCAGTACGTGTGCAAACTTTGGTGGAGATTGGCCAAACCGTTTTCAATTCTATAAGGTTGAGACATATACTGTACACAGAGAATTGGCAAAATTTAGTCTAACCGTCCGATCCATTCATACTGTATATTCGGCCAATAATTTGATGTGGAGCATCAATCAAATTTGCTAATTTTCCACATTTTCCTTAATGGGCAAGTCCATTTGGAATATAATATGAAGCTGATCAACTATGGTAATTAGAAAAACAGTCATCATAATATAATGGGCGTAAGCCCGGAACTTCTAACACACTTTTCTCCGAACATATTCTGTTCATACTTCCGAAATCTTCACATTATGTGTTCCATGTATTTACGCAGGTGAGAGCGAATTCAAAAAAATCGAATATAGATAGAATTTTCAAAGAGGGAATCGATGACGTCACAATCAGCGGCAAACCGACGGCCGGGTCCCAGATGACGTGCTTTACTCAACTAAGTCCTTGAGTTCAGGACGTTTGTCCAACTCAGCATTTACGACTTTTATCCTGCCATGTTGTTAATCTGTTGATGGAGGTAATATAGAAACGATGAATATGTCAAATCGTTCGTGTTACTCATCCGGTACGATGTGTCAAGGCCAACAATCTAAAGCGACCGGTCTCAAACGCTACCATGGGCACCCAGACACGCCACCATTATGAACTGAGCTGTTGAATGTGACGCAAAACATTCAAAGAAACTACCGTAACCGAGTATTGTGATCCGTCCTGTCCCCCATACCCGTCGTAGACGGGTATCTGCTGTTCAGAAGAATGGAGGTATTAATGTCTACCTGACACTTCCAAGCATCTCCCCCTGCAGTACCTCCAGGGTCAGTAATATTAATGAGCTGTTTTGTGCATATTACTTGAATAATTTTGTGGGCTGACCTTTGGTGTAAATTAGGAATATAAATAGTTTTTCAACATGTTTGTTATCATACAGAGAGAGGTACAGCGTTTAAAACTGGCTACAGAATCAATATCAGCTCAAGCATCAAAGCACATTACTTTTTGTTGCAGTTCATCACTCCTTAATAAACATTAACACCTGACACTTATTGTAATACAAGCACTCAACAAGTGGAGGTACATTTAAAGAACACCACCCCCATGCCGAATAAATAACAAATCCTTCGGCGCCCGGCGATGCTGCCGTGCAGTACATGGAGCCGAAATTGGGAGGGAGCGGTGTACAATAATTGATTGATTAATTGCATAATTAAAATTAAAAAAAATAATCGTAAAATAATTAGTGTATTAATCAATTGGCCAGTCGCACACCAAAACCACCACTGTTTCATCCAGATCTGTAATTTTTTGAA
Organism: Eptatretus burgeri; assembly: GCF_056783735.1. Lineage (NCBI taxonomy): Eukaryota > Metazoa > Chordata > Myxini > Myxiniformes > Myxinidae > Eptatretus > Eptatretus burgeri. The sequence goes on from NC_140973.1 coordinate 2,348,692, forward strand.
AATTAAGTAATTTATCAAAAAATGAATTATTAATTGTTTAATCAGTAAATCAAAAATACCCTTTTTTGCCAAATCACTTCCCTGAAGCTAAATCACTGTAGCTAAATCAAGCACTATAACATGGAATAGAGAAGGAACGGTGTACAACAAACAAATGAAAAATCACTCATCGAGTGACAACTTGGCAAAACAGAACAAAGTAGAATGGCATCGGTAAAACGCATACCTCTACCAGGTGGAACGGTTTGTTTTGTATCCCACTGATGGGCTGGATCCGAACCAAAATCCAATCCGCTTGTTCTTGTCACCTATTCAACTCATCCACCTTGTTTTGTCATAACTCGTCCACAACTTTTTGAGATCGAGTGATATATTTAGTTTTTGGCCCTATCTATCAATTTTAGAAATTAGGCATGTGTTGACCTTCTGACCTTAAACTTAATTGGTAGTTGAATTCAGCGACCTGACATGAAATTACTCTTCAAATTTCAAGTCAATCTGATGAAAATTGAGGATTTTATATAATTCGGGCCAAATTGGCCTTTTGATTGATGAAGACATTTTGGCCTTTTATCTCAAAATTAGTAGGTGGTTGAATGAAGTGACCTGATATGCAAATGCTCTTCAAATTTCAAGTCGATTGGATGGAAAATTGACAATTTTAAAAACAATTAAAAAATTCGGCCTATTTTTGATTGACCTTATGACCTATGTTGACCTTTTGACCAATGATAACCTCAAAAGTAATAGGTGGTTGAATTACTGACCTGATATGCAAATCCTGTTCAAATTTCAAGTTAATCGGATTAAATTTGAGGATTTTAGAAAAATTTGCCTCAAATTGGCCTTTTGGCTTATGTAGACCTTTTCGGTCCACCGAATGTTACGAAACTTCAATGCGGGACCGTCGCAGGATCGGTGACATTAATCTCTGAAAGTTTCAGAACGATTGGTTAGGTGATTTGGGCTGGAGGTGAGCGGACAGACACACAAACACACAAACAAAATGCAGGCGATCAACATACTTGTCAAAATTAATCTTTTTTTTGCGAAGTAACAAACCAACGGAGTAAAAACTGAGTACTCCCTTCCTTCGGTGCCCAGTGTTGACGTCATACATCGTCTCAATATGGAATTGGGAAGGAGCGGTGCCCAATATTTGTTCACCGAGCTTTGCATCTGCGATTAGCCTTTTTGGTTTTCTCAACATAAGATTAGTCTTCATAGAAATCCTCTGCTCGCACCATCCCTGAGCTCCCCAGTGAGGACTTCTCCACTCCAGATTCACCACGGCCCATTTGATAGCTCGATCGGAGATTTCTCGTTCCCAGACTCTCCGCATGACTCACCCGAAAGCCTGATCAGGGCGAGGGAGCGCCTATCGCGCCGGGCTTACCTCCCATTTGCCTTCCTTGCCCACAAATTATCCAAGCACTCCGTGTGAGACACGAAGGCCTATTCTCCATCCATGTAAGCCCTCTGCTCCACACCCGCACCTCGTCCCTATATTTTGCTGAGTATCCACGTGACTGTTCATTTAATTTGTGTTTTTAAAAAAAATCGATTTGTTTAATAGTTGTCTCTAATATGTGGTTCAGTGAGGTGACCGGAAATGTTCACTAGGATGGGAACGTGTACCGCCCCATTGTAACACGACATGCAAGGTATCTATATCTCACCTGCTTCAGGTCATTTTGCTTCGTGCTGTACTTTCTCGGAACACACCTATGACGTTCAGTGGAAACTTGCGGCAGTGTGTTTTGAATTAACAATTATACAGTTTATTTCAGAAGATATCACATTTTGCAATTTTTTATTTATTTATGTAATTCGACGTTTTAAACCAAAGACAAATAAGTCGATTCTGAGTCCAAGTCGAGGCACGGACTTTGGGGAAAAAGGTGTCGACTTGTGCACTGAAAAATACGCCATGTACATGGTGTTCCAAAAAGACCCGGACAACTTTGGTTGTTAATATATTTAGAAACACAAAACATGCAATGACAGCCTTTGGTTTATGTGATACACAAACTCATAAAGGTTTGTTCACACCAACAATACACTTCAATATGAGCTCCGTTTGTCGTGTGCAGGACATCAAGGTGGTACACGAGGTCTTGCCATGTTCGGCTCAGCATGTTTGTGTCCACCAGTGTGCATGCGGCTGTGATCCGAGAACGAAGATCCTCCAGGTTTACCACTTTGGTGTTGTAGACATCTCTGACAAACCCCCACAGATAAATAAATCAAGGGGGTTACGTCTGGTTATTGTGGGGGGGCCAGGCGGTTGGTCCATCTCGGCCATTCCAGTGACCTGGAAATTTTTCATTCAGGATGGCTCGAAAGATTAAGGCCCAATGAGGGGGAGCGCTGTCCTGTTGAAAAATTAGATCGGGTTGCAGATCTTCAATCTGTCGGAAGGCGAATCCTTCCAACATGTTCATGTAAATTGTGGTCCCAGTGTCCTCTACAAAGAAAAACGGACCCTCCAAGCGGTCATGGACAAGGCCACACCACATATTGACCTTTGGACTGTCACGTATGTGTTCAATGACTATGTGGGGGTTTTTAGAGCCCCAGATCCTCGCATTGTGCTGGTTGACCTTCCCCGATATATGAAAGAAAGCTTCATCTGTGAACATAACCTTTTCCAGGTAATCTTCGTCATCCTTTACGCGACTGAGCATTTCCAAGGCAAACGTCTTGTGTTTGGGTCCTTCATCTGGTTTGAGTTGGTGCAGAATCTGCACCTTACAGGAATAAAGGTTCAGTCTTTTTTGCAAAATCCCATGTACAGTGGTGGTTGGTAGTCCCAGTTCTCCGGATGTGCATCAAGTTGATCTTCTGGAGCTTTGTTGAAATGATTCACACACTCGTTCAACGTCTGCTGCACTTGTGATTGATCGACCTTTTCTGTTTCTGACAACTTTCAGTCTCCTTAAACCTCTTGGGCCACTCTCTGATACTAGTCCACGATGGTGGATTCCTTCCTTACCTTGTACGGAAATTGCACTGAACGTGTGTGTCCGATCTCGTCTCAATGAACCATTTGACGGACTGAGCTTTCTTCTGTGGAGTCCCCAATTATATTTTACATTAAAACACCAGACCTGAAAAGAAAGGAAACATTATGACTTTCTGTATCATGTAAAATAAAGGGTATCTTATCATTTGTGGTACTAAATATATTAATAACCAAAGCTGTCGAAGTCTTTTTGGAACACCCTCTACTTTAGGCTGGAGACCAACATACGTAGTAACAAATACCTCGTCAAACACACCCGACCACGCACCTTCACTCCAAGGCCAAAATACTTGCCATCCAACAATCTGCTGAAACGCCTTTTTATACAACGACGTTCAAAAAAAAACTTTGTAATTTAGACAGAGCTCAACACATGTGCTAAAGACCAAAGTAGTGAAGTACATAGTGAAGCTTGACCAAATGCCACGCGTGTGTCTTGGCCCCAAGGCCTATATACAGTGGGGAGAACAAGTATTTGATGCACTGCCGATTTTGCAGGTTTTCCCACTTACAAAGCAAGTCGAGGTGTAATTTTTATCATAGGTACACTTCAACTGTGAAAGACGGAATCTAAAACAAAAATCCTGAAAATCACATTGTATGATTTTAAAATAATTAATTTGCATTTTATTGCATGAAATAAGTATTTGATACATCAGAAAAACAGAACTTAATATTTGGTGCAGAAACCTTTGTTTGCAATTACAGAGATCAGACGTTTCCTGTAGTTCTTAAGCAGATTTGCACAGACTAGAGCAGGGATTTTGGCCCACTCCTCCATACAGATCTTCTCCAGATCCTTCAGGTTTCAGGGCTGTCACTGGGCAACACAGACTTTCAGCTCCCTCCAAAGATTTTTCTATTGGGTTCAGGTCTGGAGACTGGCTTGGCCACTCCAGGACCTTGAGATGCTTCTTACGGAACCACTCCTTAGTTTCCCTGGCTGTGTGTTTCAGGTCGTTGTCATGCTGGAAGACCCAGCCACGCCCCATCTTCGATGCGCTTGTTGAGGGAAGGAGGTTGTTGGCCAAGATCTCGCGATAAAATCCTCCCATCAATACGGTGCAGTCGTCCTGTCCCCTTTGCAGAAAAGCATCCCCAAAGAATGATGTTTCCACCTCCATGCTTCACGGTTGGGATGGTGTTCTTGGGGTTGTACTCATCCTTCTTCTTCCTCCAAACATGGCGAGTGGAGTTTAAACCAAAAAGCACTATTTTGGTCTCATCAGACCACATGACCTTCTCCCATTCCTCCTCTGGATCATCCAGATGGTCATTGGCAAACTTCAGACGGGCCTGGACATGCGCTGGCTTGAGCAGAGGGACCTTGCGTGCGCTGCAGGATTTTAATCCATGACGGCGTAGTGTGTTACTTATGGTTTTCTTTGATACTGTGGTCCCAGCTCTCTTCAGGTCATTGACCAGGTCCTGCCGTGTAGTTCTGGGCTGATCCCTCACCTTTCTCATAATCATTGAGGCTCCACGAAGTGAGATCTTGCATGGAGCCCCAGACCGAGGGAGATTGACTGTTATCTTGAACTTCTTCCATTTTCTAATAATTGCGCCAACAGTTGTTGCCTTCTCACCAAGCTGCTTGCCTATTGTCCTGTAGCCCATCCCAGCCTTGTGCAAGTCTACAATTTTGTCGCTGATGTCCTTAGACAGCTCTCTGGTCTTGCCCATTGTGGAGAGGTTGGAGTCTGATTGATTGAGTGTGGACAGCTGTCTTTTATGCAGATAACGAGTTCAAACAGGTGCAGTTAATACAGGTAATGAGTGGAGAATGGGAGGGCTTTTTAAAGACAAAACTAACAGGTCTGTGAGAGCCGGAATTCTTACTGGTTGGTCGGTGATCAAATACTTATTTCATGCAATTAAATGCAAATTAATTATTTAAAAATCATACAATGTGATTTTCAGGATTTTTGTTTTAGACTCCGTCTTTCACAGTTGAAGTGAACCTATGATAAAAATTACAGACCTCTACGTGCTTTGTAAGTGGGAAAACCTGCAAAATCGGCAGTGTCTCAAATACTTGTTCTCCCCACTGTATATATATATATATATATATATATATATATGTGTGTGTTTGTTCTTGCAAGAAACTGATGCTTCTGTGTACATGGCATCACGAGCGAGACAAGATCCGTTTAAAATGCCGAGCTTCCAGACGACCTGTTTCTTGTGTCGCACAGCGCACTCACGATGAGGCACCAGAGAGAAAGCCAAGCGGGATGTTTTGGGAGCCATTTTTTTTCCCCGGCGTTTGTCCAAACGTGGACGTTGATGTAGAGAACGGATTTCTCTCGTCGGACAGTTTTCCTTTTTAATTTCCACGAGGCGTTGCTCCTGCATGTTTGGCCTGACGTCCGTGCCGTGAATCTTTCCTAATGAAGAAAACTTCGGGAAAAGCACAAAATCAATGAAGCCTCCGGTGATGGAGCCAGTGATGCGGTCCCTTTAAATGCTTGGGACGGTAAATTGTCAGTTTTCAGAAAATTAGTCCCTATTTTGGTTGTTGCTTAAATTGCTTCACGAACGGCTCTCGCTCTGGCTCCAACATGTACTCCAATCGTAACCGCAACTAGTGACGGGAATTAAGAGAGTCATGAGATCGAGTGATTGACGTGATAAGTGTGCTCCATTGCATCGAAATGTTTGTTCGTGAACACGACGGGGAATTTGCACTGAAGTATAAAATAATTTGCAACCGAAAGGTCAAGGATGAAATGTTAAAAAGCGCAAAGGAAGTTTAAAAAAGGAAAACCAAAACGTTTTGCTGCTTTTGGGATTTTTTTTATTTTTATTTTTTTTATTTTTGGATATCAGAACACCTCTTGAGTGTTTGCTCATCAAAGTTGCTGTCCCATGTGCACGCACTCCTTCGCTTTCCACGACATTCTTTTTCCTCTGCGTTATTGTTCTTCGTCACCACCAGATTCTGTAGTGGAATGGCTGGAGTGGCTGATCTGATTCTGGGAGGTTGGTGGTTCAAACCCTCGCTGAGTCATACCAAGGACTATAAAAATGGTACATGCTGCTTCCTGTCTTGATGCTCAGTATTTACAAGGATTGAGAACAGACAAACAACAATACGTTGGCAACCATTGTTCAGGGGCTATTGTCTCTCTCTCTCTCTCTCTCTCTCTCTCTCTCTCTCTCTCTCTCTCTCTCTCTCTCTCTCTCTCTCTCTCTCTCTCTCTCTCTCTCTCTCTCTCTCTCTCTCTCTCTCTCTCTCTCTCTCTCTCTCTCTCTCTCTCTCTCTCTCTCTCTCTCTCTCTCTCTCTCTCTCTCTCTCTCTCTCTCTCTCTCTCTCTCTCTCTCTCTCTAAGAAACTCATTATTGTATGTTTTTTTTTCCCCCTTTGTCTTTGTTCTATTCTTCTCCTTTTTTAAAGATAATAATACACATTTTTTTTGCGGTCAACCGGTGGGAATGTTTCTGGAATGGGACGGTCGTTGCCTCACTTTTGACCGTGACAGTAATTTGCAGTTTGTTCAGGGTCTCGGCAATAACTCGCCTACTCTTCACTAAAGACACCACAGAATCTATAATATCCACGAACATGGCTGTCAGACGGATCATCTATCTTAATGTCCATATGATGTACCAGACACACACTGATGTGTGTGTGTTTGTGAAACACCAGGGTGACAGTTTATAGCTCCATCGAGATTTGAACCCAGACTATACAGTTCAAAGACTGTTATCCTGCCAATCACTCGGCTGTTGTCAATCGTGTGATGTTGGTGAATGTATTTCTGTATTCGTGATTATTTCCTCTGCCACCAAAGGTATTAAGGAGCTTATGTTTTCACTTTTGTCTGTCTGTCTGTCTGTTTGTCTGTGTGCAGGATATCTCAAAAAGTTGTGCACGGATCCGTATGAAATTTTGTGAGCAGGTTGGGTGTGTGATAAGGACAAACTGATTAGATTTTGGTGAAGATCCGAATCTGGATCCCGATCTGATAATTTTTTTAAAGTCATTCTTCACCATTGAGAAGTTCACACCGAACTATGAAGATTCCAGACTGAACTAGTCTAAATGATGCTTCGGGATGGGAAAGGGTTGTTCTAGGAGAGGGATGGAGGGAGGGAGTGGAAGAAGGAAGAGGGGACAGAAGGTGTGGAAGGGAGAGAGGGGGGTGGAAGAGGGCTGAGAGGGGGTGGAAGAGGGCTGAGAGGGGGGTGGAAGAGGGCTGAGAGGGGTGGAAGAGGGAGAAAGGGGGTGGAAGAGGGAGAGAGGGGGTGGAAGAGGGAGAGAGGGGGTGGAAGGGAGAGAGGGGGTGGAAGAGAGAGAGAGAGAGGGGGTGGAAGAGAGAGAGAGAGAGGGGGGGTGGAAGAGAGAGAGAGAGAGGGGGATGGAAGAGAGAGAGAGAGAGAGAGGGGTGGAAGAGAGAGAGAGAGAGAGAGAGAGAGAGAGAGAGAGAGAGAGAGAGAGAGAGAGAGAGAGAGAGAGAGAGAGAGAGAGAGAGAGAGAGAGAGATAGAGAGAGAGAGAGAGAGATAGAGAGATATGGGGTGGAAGAGAGAGAGAGATAGAGAGATATGGGGTGGGAGAGAGAGAGAGATAGAGAGATATGGGGTGGAAGAGAGAGAGAGAGATATGGGGTGGGAGAGGAGGGGTGGAATAGAGAGAGAGAGGGGGTGGAAGAGAGAGAGAGAGAGAGAGAGAGAGAGAGAGAGAGAGAGAGAGAGAGAGAGAGAGAGAGAGAGAGAGAGAGAGAGAGAGAGAGAGAGAGAGAGAGAGAGAGAGAGAGAGAGAGAGAGAGGTGGAAGAGGGGGAGAGGGGGGAGAGGGGCATGGAAGAGGAGAGAGAACAGGGTGGAAGAGGGGAGACATTGGGGTGGAAGAGGGGAGACATCGGGGTGTAAGTGGGAGGGGTGGAAGGAAAGAGAGAGTTGGGTGGGTGGGGGGAGGTGAGTTTTCCCAATAAATGATACTATTTCAGGAATGCATGATGAACATTTTAATCATAAGTGATTCTCTTTGTTTATGTTGTTATGAAAGCAGATGTAAGGTCGTGAAGGACATATTTAATGCTGCTGCTCAGCAGGCAAGGCTCACGGTTTACTTTCCGACCGAGTTGTCTTCAGTACTGTGCAGGTATCCTGTGCCTGGTAACACCATACTTGGGAGGTCTCAGGTGAAAACCACTCAATGGTCGAAACGATAGACCTGAGCCTTGCCTGTGGGACAGCTAGACGAATTTGTGATGACTTTAGTTTTGAATCTGGATCTTCACAACTGCAACCCAGCTTTTATTTACAAGTCACTCAGTCCATTTGTTGTTGCATACTTCAGTAGAATGATCAAACTTTGATTTGTTTTTTTTTCTCCAACATCGAGGCTCATGGAAGAGCAAGGTGCAGAGTCGGAACTGACAGTAGGTTAGTGGGGTAAATCTTTGGCACAACAAGTAAGGGAATTGATGAACAGAGAAGAGAGATGGAGGAGGGGAAGAAACACTGACATTTTCATGTAAGAGCGTTGGGTTAGGAAGGGATTTTATTCCTTTTCCCTCTCCCTCTCATGTACTACACTCTTCACAGAACGTCGGTGCCACCAAAGCAGCAAGGGTTATTCTGAGTTTTGCCATTACCTTCCCAGCAGTAGTTCGAGCAGGACTTTGTCATTTGACCAGGATGCCGGTGATAGGTCACCTAGTCTTTGTGAAGGACAGCGTTGGATCTTCATTTTTCACCAACTCATTCCAGCAGATGGGACGTCTGTTCACCGTGCATCTGAGGGACGGCACACATTGATGAATCACCGGGATGACGGTTTATAGCTGCGTCGGGACTCAAATCCTGGTGAGACAGCTTAGAGACAAGTGTGCGTACCTCCAGGCCATCCTTCCAAACCTTAGGAAGGGTTCAGAGGGTTATAAAAAAAAATGTTGGTATGGATGGAGGATCACAAATGGTGGTGCACCACATGCTCCTCGCCCTGCTTCTCCATTATAATTAACGACAACAATCATTAATTTTCTCAACCTCAAAGTCGTGGTTTCTGTGAATCGTTGAAAGAGAGAAATGAGGTACAGTATTTCGACATTGCGATTTTGAATGCCCAGACCATGCTACATTTATACCACGTCAAGGCACAACCTCGTATGTCATACCACACATATATCGTGGTGTACACGATGATGTCAGCAGGAAAAGTCAATGATGTACTGAGAGTCACACCATATACAAGAGAATAAAAAAAAAGAAAGAACAAACAACTGCACTGACAGTGGAAACCCATCACGAGGCTGAAATGTGTCGGCGTGAGAATCCATAAATGTCTCCATCCTGATGTCCTTCACCATAGCTCTTGAAAATTTATTTTGCTTCATTATGGGTCATATTGTAATAATATTTATTTTTAAACTAAGCAACTTTCTGTTGAATTGTTTTTGTTTTGTTGGGGGTGGGGGGGGGGTTTGGGTGGTGCTGCATTTTCGTACATTGTATTTAGATGCACATACCAATTTGTCTGCAGGACATGATGAGTCATGCGCAGTGTATGGACTCGAGTGGAGCATCAGTCAAATCGGGGCAGGCAGATTCCCATCACCCTGAAGGTCATTAATGAGCCAGCTGAGCTTTTAGTCACAGTCTAATGGTGACTAATTCTCTTGGGAATATCTCCATTTCCATGAGCTTGCGATCCAAATCTTTAATACTACTTCCTTCAGTCAGATTTGAACCCACAAGCACTTCACCCTACATTATTTGCATAATACAATTTGGTGATTGCTGTACACTACTTGAATTGAATACATACAAATCTCGATCTCACTCGTCTCGATCATGTTGTACCTTCAGATGATCATTACAGGTGATTCGAGGATGAAGAAGCATACCTGCCTTTTCTCCATCCCCAAACATCCGTCACACTTCACATTGCCCAATATGAATATGATGCAGTGCAAAACAAAGGCAACGAGAGAGTTCATATAACACCTTAACCCACACAGTCCAGATAAATATAAATATAATAATAATGATAATAATGATACAACGAGAGGAACATACAATACAACAAGAACATGGGCGGGGTCTGCGAGCGGAAAATTTGATTGGTCGTGATGATGTAAAATGCCGTCACTTTTTTGTCCAAGTACTGATAAACGGAAGGGTTTTGAAAGTGCCAAACAGGTGACGTGTTCGATAGTGTTCAAGTGTATCATTCAATTGAAATAAAATAGAAACTTTCAAGGTCGGAGAGGAAAAAACATCAACATTCCAGAACTTTACCACTGTTGATGCAGTGTTTTATACACCGCCCTATTTAACATGTTACACGAGTTATTCATGCCTGTTGTTTGTGTCTTTTTTATGTCTTTAACAGTAAGTTTCCTGTTTGGAATGATTTTCAATTTTCGTTGACTGCCAGGCAAGCCTGGTGTTGGCTTCGTGGTTAGGGGTGGTGGCTTGGGATCCTTGGGTCCTGAGTTCAAGCCCCGTTGGCCACTGAATTAACACCAGAGGGTTGACTCAGCCTGTCATCCTTCCAAGGTCGACAAAATGAGTACCAGTTTACTGGGCCAGTGTATGCCCCGGTTAGAATAGGTGCATCGTATCCATGTGTGTCGTAAGAGGCGACCAGGGTTGGCGTCAGGATGGGCATCTGGCCATAAAACATTGCCTCAAGAAGGGAACCATGATTTCATGGAGCCCACAAAAAGCTAACCCCTGCTCAGCAGGGAAAAATGGCTGTAAAATGGCTGTTTTTTTTTGTTTGTTGTTGTTGTTGTTGACTGCCAAACAGTCAGACAGGAAATTAAAATTATCTCGCTCATCTCTGCACAAATTCAGAGCCAAACTAGAATGGCACTCGGGAGAGTGCATAGCTCTGCCAAGCTGAACAGTTTACATTTTGTATCCCAATGATAGGCCGGGTCAATGTCCTGATATTAACCAAAATATAATCGGCTTGACCTTGTCATCTAACAAACTCAACCACATAGTTTTGTCTCGACTTGTCCACAACTTTTTGAAAGCTCCGGTTCCGGTTCTTGAGCGACGGAAGTGGTGTCGCTCAAGGTCTCTGCCGTCTTTCTCAAAGATAAGTTTCCGGTCGTTTTTCGATCCTTGTGGAGGATCTCTAAGTCTTACTCATGTTGTTGTTCTTCTTCTTGTGGACTTTTTTTGTTTCACAGCCTACAGTTTTCATCGAAACTTCCTGAAACTTGGCATATATATGTAAAAATACCCTGTGCAGACAGTAACCATCTCTGATTTTGAAAATTCCTCCTCGAAAAAAAGTTATGATGTCAAAATATCTCCGCTAACACTGAACAACAAAATTTTTTTACTGGAGATGTGTAAAGTGATTTAGACTAATTTGGGTACGCTGATTTCAAAAATCATAACCGTTTTGCTGTATCACGTCAGGATTTTCAGTAACAGAAATATTCCCATTGCCTAGAAGTCAGGATTTCAATGAAATTTACAAAAATTCATTTATTCATTTATTTCATCATGAATGCTTCAAAATTATAGAAATTACAGAAAAACTCCACTAGAATGTAATTAAAAATGCTTTAGGCATTTGGCTTTGCGTTTGTGCTGCTCTGTGTCAGTTTCACGATGCAGGAACCAGCAGAAATCGCCCATCATGTTCGGGTTGTGCCGCCCTTGGTAACGCATCTCCATGAGTGAAATCTCTTGGTGGAATCGCTCGCCGTGCTCGTCCGAGACTGCTCCCAAGTTTTCAGGGAAGAAGTTCAGGTGCTGGTGTAGGAAATGGATTTTCAGGGACATCCTGGAGCCAAGTTTCCTGAAGGACTCCAGCAGCTGCTGCACTATTTCTTCATAGTTGTCCGCGCGCTCGTTCCCCAAGAAGTTGTCCGTCACAGCTTTGAAGCTCCTCCACGCTGCCAGCTCTTTGGGGTTTAGAGTTGTCGGAAAAGTTTCGTCCTTCATAATCTGTCGGATTTGCGGTCCAACAAAGACACCAGCCTTGATCTTGGCCTCCGACAAGGTGTTGCCAAACTTTTCCTTGAGCCCAAACAAAAAACCCACGCCCATTCAGATCCATTGCCCGTACAAAACTTTTCATCAAGCCGAGCTTTATGTGGAGTGGTGGAAGGAAAACCTTGGCTGGGTCGACAAGGGCGACATGTTTCACGTTGTGTCGACCAGGTACATGCTCTTTTCGCTCTTCCCAATCTTTCTTCGTCCAGTGATTCTTGTCGTCTCTGCTATCCCAGAGACAAAGGAAGCACATGTATTTCGTGTAGCCTGACTGCAGCCCTAACAACAGCGCCACCACTTTCAAGTCTCCGCAGATGTACCAGTTGAAGTCATTGTACTTGATGGAATCAAGCAGCTGCCGCATAGTCTCATAGGTCTCTGTCATGCCGAACGCGTGAGCCAGTGGGACTGATGGTTTCTCGTTGCCATTGTGGAGCAAAACAGCCTTCAAGCTGTTCTTCCCCGAGTCGATGAAGAGGCGCCAGTGTGCAGGATCGTGATCACACCCAAGTTCTTTCAACAGACCGTTGATGTCACTGCAGAATGTCATCGTGTCTTCCATCTCAAAGAACTCAGCCATGTCTCTGTGACGTGCTCTGAACAAGGATATCTTGGTGTTAGGTTCAAGTAGATTCCACTGCTGCAGCGTTGATCCAAGCAGCTCTGCCTTTGCCTTTGACAGCGAGAGATCTCTTACAAGATCATTTAAGTCTCCCTGGTTCAGAAGGTGTGATTCTTGAGTGTCGGGTTCAAAAGGTTCATCATCACCATCCTCTTCACCACTGCTTACAGCTATGTTCTGATCAGCTGGAGGTGTTGGAACGGGGTTCTCGTCATCATGAGGCACAGGTTTACGAGCAGAGACGCAGTCAGCGTACTTGATGTGACCTTTATTCTTCTTGTTGAAGCCGGCGATGCTTGTGCAGCAGAAATAACAATCATCATGATGATTCTGCGGCTCACGCCATATCATGGGCACCGCAAATGGCATGCTCGTGCGCTTGCCCACCAACCACTGAGTCAAGGTTGTGTGACAGCTTGTGCAGCAGATGTGTGGTGCCCAGCTCTGTTCTTGGTCCCCCACCTTACACCCGAAGTAGTGAAAGTAGGCAGCCTTCATTTTCACTGCTGTAGATATACTTCGCTGTTGATCTTTTTTGGTATACCGACCACAGACATAACAGAAGTTGTCAGGATGATTGGTACAGGAACGCCTACTCATCTTTATCTGAAAGAAAGAAATATAACACAAGTTAACAACAATTGTATGAAATAGACATGTTAAAGACATATGTAAATTTCATTGAAATCCTGACTTCTAGGCAATGGGAATATTTCTGTTCTTGAAAATCCTGACGTGATACAGCAAAACGGTTATGATTTTTGAAATCAGCGTACCCAAATTAGTCTTAATCACTTTACACATCTCCAGTAAAAAAAAAAATTTGAAATTTGTTGTTCAGTGTAATGGAAATCGCCGAAAAAATTATCTCCGAAACGAGGCAAGCTTTTTGAATTCTGTTTGCGGGAATCGAACAGGGCATTAGCAGAGATTAATTACCGCACATATGATGCATCACTATGACATCATATCAATTTTTATGACGTCATTCCTATTTTTTGACATTTTTTGTTTGACAACCCAGAGTTTTCATCGGATCTTCATGAAACTTGCCATGTATATGCAGAAAGCCCACGCGCAGGCAGTAACCATCTCCGATTTTGGAAATTCTTCCTAGAAAAAAAGTTGACGTCATAATATTGCCGCGAATAGAAATCATCTATACCATTATCTCCGAAACTCGGCAAGCCGTTTGAATTTTGTTTGTGGGAATCAATCCGGGCATTAGCACAGATAATTTATCGCAAACCTGATACATCACAATGATGTCGTATTCGTTTTTATGACGTCATCATTAAGAGAACGAGGATCTTGGCTCATTTGAGCTTCTTTCTTCAACCTTTCCTTTACCAAATCTTACCTAATCTTAAAATAAAGCAAAATGTTTTTGTTTTTTTTTGTATCTTTTCCCTTCCCACCTTATACCTCCCGTAACCACGTGATTTCTGTACCTCCTCTTCCTCTTCCTGTTACTCTTGCTGATCCACCACCTTCCTTCTACTTTTGCCGATCCACATTCAACATACATCTTCACGATTTTTTTCTTAAACCTTTCCTTTGCCTAATCTTTATAATAAAAAAAAAGGTCTCTTAAAATGTTTCAACTTTCTCTTTCACACGTGTGGTTCTTTGTATCTACCCATATAAAACACAATGTGTGTTTGTGTGATGTCTGTCCTCCTTCAAAAGGACTATTTAAGAAGGGTTTTAAAGGCCAATCTTTTAACACGACTGTGTGTTCACTACGGTCTATTTTTTTCAGGATTAAAAAAAACTCAAAAAGCATTTTCCATTGAAGAGTAATTACATCTCTTCTTTTGGAAATGTAGACGGTGACGTGCAACTGGGCCTCAATGGCGGTGGACAGAAGCATTAAAAAAAAAAAACAATAAATATAAGGTGCAGGGAGGTGAAATTCGCTGCACGTGATGTGTAACACACACAGAGTAAAACGAGTATTCATTTACATATGTTCCATGTCTAATAAAGAAGATATAAGCACATCTGGAGCTAGGCCAAGGCTTCAGGCTTTGGCATGCTCACGAGGCTGTACCCTCGAAATGAAAGGTCCCAGAAGATTTTTTAAAATAGGGTAACATTTGTACCAGAGTGGCCACAAAGTCCCTATCCACGCAGTTAGAATTTAGTTCGAATTTCTCTGTATGCTTCCCTCCATTATCCGCACAAATTTGAATTTTTCTTCATGTTCTTCTGGACATCTTCTTCCATGTTGAGGGTTGGAGGTCATAAAAGTAGCCCCTAACAGCTGTTTTGAGGTCTTCAACTGTGAAGAATCAGCTATCCTGATAAGAATCGGCTGTCTTCAGCTATTCTGCACAAGATGGTGCAGCAGTACATTATGCTCTCACAGTTGGAGAATATCTCGCCGACGAATTCAGTGGATGATAATATTGGACGTGGCTCTGAGATAGTGTGGCCTCCTCGAAGTCTGGACTTAACAACATGTGACAACTTGCTTTGGGACATTGTGAAAGAAGAAATTTCTCATCTCTGCCTGACAACTGGTGAAGATTCCCTCTGGACCGAGGTCTCTTAAACCTCTGGACCACGTGTCCTAAAAACCGACTCTGCTGCTCTTGCTCACCCTCTCACTGTCCTATTCACCCTCTTATTAGCTCATCATCATCTGCTATCTGCTTGGAAATCAGCAAACATTATCTGTGCAAAAACACATTCCTGCAACTACAGACCAATCAGCCTTCTCCCAATCGTCAGCAAAGTCATGAAATCCATCATCGCTTCAGACATTAAATCCCTCCTCTTCTCCAATGGCTTGATTTCTGATCATCAATTTGGATTCAGACCAGGTCACTATATCCTGGATATGCTGTTTTTGCTCTCCCAACAATGCATGGAGATTCTTCATGCCAGATATTGAATGAGAGCCATCTCCGTAGACATATTGTGTGCTTTCCATACTTTCTGGAACTCTCTGCCCTGCTCACCAAACTCTCTTTCTCTGGTGTCCAAGGACATCTCCACTCATGGCTCGCAGACTTCCTCTCCTGCTGGAGTCAACATGTGGCCCTCAATGGAATTCTCTCATTTCCTCTTCCTGTCCAGGCTGGAGTTCCTCAAGGCAGCGTTCTGGGCCCTGTTCTTTTTCTGGTTTTCATCAATGATCTCTCTTACGCTCTGGAAAATCCTCTTTATCTCTTTGCTGATGACTCCTGACTTTGGAACATGTCTTTCAATCGTGACAAATCTCATACCCTCACTATGTCTCTCCGAAAGGACCGTCTGGAAAACCTCCCCATTTTAGTCCTTTCATTCAAGCTTCTGGGTTTCACTATCTGCACAACGGAGGAGGCCAAGACGGCAACTGGCTTTGGAGGCCAGCGTGGAAATGTACCTTTCCCAAGAAAGATCATGGCAAAGTCCTTCCTTGGCCCACCTGAGCTCCTGACCACAAAGAAAGCTTTCATCTGCAGCCTGATGGAGTACTGCTCTCCTCTCTGGGCTGGTGCTCCCGCCTCACACCTTTCTCGGCTTCACGCTGTAGAAACCAAGGCATTTAGGATCATTGGCATCTCCCGTGATGTAGCTGAATCTTTGGGTCTCTCACTCTCTCACCACAGGCAGGTTGGTGGTCTTTGTCTTCTACCGTCTCCTCTCTGGCCTCCTTGCTCCTCCTGCTCTGTCTGAGATATGTCCCTCCCATATTTCCGAAGGGCGCTCAAGGTCCGACAGCAACCCCTCCTGCTAAAACTACCAAAATCAAGAATCACTGCTCACCTTCACTCTTTCATTCCTCTTTTTTTCCCTACCTTTGGGATAAACTCCCACACTCTCTTCAATCCCACTCTTTCCTGCAGGTCTTCAAAACAGCTGTTCACTGCCATCTCTTATCTTCCCCAATCCAAAACCATTATCTTTTGTACCCCCATTAATCCACCTCAAACGCACCTCCTTCAAATTCAAACAGCACCAAGAGCTTTATCTGTTGCATCAGTGCAGTGGAAAGCAGGAAGAATAAAACCTCTGGGTGCAGTACATGCAGATACATGTGTTTAATGAGTCCACATGTGAGATTTCAACAATGGAATCCAGGTAGATGAGGTAAGGTGAAAGTTCAGTTTCTGTTGGTGTTTATTCAGCAGCGTTGGACACTCAGAGCCCATTAGCACAGATTTTGAAAACACTCGAACTGAGAGCAGTGGAGATTGTATGGCCATCTATTAGAGGCAATGATGCATGCAATAGACACAGTGAGTATCCCTGGGGGGGCAGCTCTGATGCTGATGCTGTTTGCATTGATTCAAAAGGCCAGAAGGTTTGCTCATGGAAGAACGAGATAAATAAGGGCTTTGAGATTCTGGTGCGCACAAATTCAAATCTAGCATGATACAGCCTCGCATGTCTACTTCTGCCGGAGGTTTGGCAAATGAATATTGCAATTCCATGCAAATGACTCGATTGAAAGAAAAAGGAATCGTGTCGTCGTGTTTTCCCCAAGAAGCTGTCTTGAAAAAAAATTGAAAGAATTGAGAACCCCCCCCCCCCAACCAAAAACCCCCCCCCAGAACATTGTCCTTCCAATTGCTTTGAAGGCTGAACTGTGTCTTTTATCAAAGGTGTTTGTGAAAACAATGGTGTTCGTAATTTATTTTAACTCCCACAAACAATGGGTCAATGCGTTTTGCATACAATACATTCCAATACTTCCATTGTGTTTTGAGGGTGTCAATAGATTTATGAAGAAATAATCTGTAAAATTGAGAAGTTGTTTCAAAACGATTAGAGACGAAACTAGAAGGTCACTCGTTGGAGCGCATACCTCCGCCACACAATGCCTGACCCACGAGAACATATCGAGCCCGATCGATACATTTTTAAAAAAAATATCATGCTATGTATCGTTTTTGGCCCGATCTCTCAATGGTGAAGAATCACTTGAAAAATTAAATAATTCTCATATCCAGATCCGGATTGGGATCTTCACCAAAATTGAGTCAATTGGTCCTTGCCACACAAACAACGTGTCCACCAAGTTTTTTTCCGAGTCCGTCCGCAACTTTTTGAGATTTCGTGCTGTATATATTTATATATCGGTTTCACCCTATCTCTCACTGGTGAAGAATCATTTAAAAAACACTTGAAAGGCACTCGGTGGAGCGCATACCTCCGCCCTGTATTGCCTGATCCACGAGAACATATCTTGCCCAATACCTTTTTGAAATATCACGATATACAGTACTATAGTTTTTGAGGCCAATCTCTCAATGGCATGCCTGGTGTTGCCTTAATGGTTAGGGTGATGGGCTTGGGATCTCAGGATCTTGAGTTCAAATCCCACTCGGCTGTTGAATTAATACCAGGTGGGGTTAACTCGTCCTGTCATCCTTTCGAGGTCGGCAAAATGAGTGCCAGCTTGCTGGTATCCTGTGTCGGAGTGGCGACCCGTCCAGGATTGTGCCCAATAGCCAAGGAGACTGCTTCAGCAGAATCAACGCTCTGCACAGAGTATGGTCTCCATCTCCTCTTCACTGTCTACGAAACGTTCCTGAAATTATATGTCCCGTCTATCGTTTAACAGGTGAAACCAACGTATGGCACGAAACAGAAGGATGTTTAACAAGTAATTTATAAATCCCTACTGTCTGCATTTCAAACACTAATACCATTTAAGAGCATCCCATGACGATGATTTTAAAACTCTCCAAAGTAACACACACCTGACAGGTTTCAATGCAGTTTTGAATCAACTTATCTCAGGTACCCAGTTCTTTACCATAAAACCTCAGCAGGGTACGAATTGATGTCAAAGTCAGTTGTGGACATGTTTGAAGCAGCCTTGCCCCATTGAGTGCACACAGGTTGAAGTCCGACTGGCCAGTCGTGTTTGAAGTCCCCAGAGGGTGATCTTGGTTTCACAAAAGCAAGCAGATGAATCCGAGTCCGCTATTCCCCTTTAAGGACCACATTGCAGAACCGGCCGTGCCGAAGAGTGAGGAGATGAGAACACAGGTTCTTTTGCTATTTCCATGCCACCAGAGAGGAGATTCCTGCTTGGATGTCATCTCCGAGACACCAGCAAGGCAGTAGACTCGTCGAGAACCCAACAGGCCAACAGATAAGATCGAACAACATCCGCAGGATGCAGCTGGTTTTTGAGTCAGGGCTTTGTAGTTGCTAAACCAGTCGTGGTTCACATGCAACACTCTTCATACTGTCTTTGCTGTTTGAGCCCGATTTAAAAATGAAATCGGCTGCGGGATTTATCGTAGCACCCAACTGGTCTTTTCACACAGGTTACATCGTGTTCTCCTCCTGGATTTCACGGCTCTCTGCTCGTTCTTTTATTGTCTCTCGCACAAAGTCACTCAGATGCATGGCATTCGGAACGAAAGTTCTGAGAACCTTCGTAGTCGCTAATGATGGTGGAATCGGTATCAGAATCCAAGCTCGACATGTACTCTTTCTCCATGGAAAGTCGCCATTCAGATAAATATGGATTCCAGATTTGACGTCACTGGCGAAATCGAAAATCGACCCTCTCGAGTCAAGAGCTTTATTAGACGTTTCGTGATTGGCAAAAAAAATTCAATTTTCTTTTCCCTTTTAATTAGACCATGATTAATGATTCTCAATGGTGTTCAGACAAAAATAAATTTGCGTTTGGGTTCCCTTTCAAAAACTACCATGGTCTCTGCTCGACCCACGGATCAATGGAGAGAATCATCGGCACGAGCTTCATTTGTGGTTATTCCTGTAGTATCGGCTCTGCTCGTGGGACTGTGGAGTGGATCAACGATACAGGCTACCTTTGGTCCTTGTGCCTATAGACTTGGTTCCGTTTTCCTTTGTAGATCAGCCCTGCATGACGGGGGACTGGCAGACCGAAAGTGTGGAGCTCAGCAGTTTTTAAAAATGTAGATGGTGGATGGAGGGGGGGGGGAGAGTCGAGGAGGTCCGAGCGTGGGACCCATTGAGCGTAATTGCATGGGCGTGATGAGGGTTGAACTGGACAAAATAACTGTGATACTTGTGAAAGGATTAGGATTGTGTGTGTGTGTGTGTGTGTGTGTGTGTGTGTGTGTGTGTGTGTGTGTGTGTGTGTGTGTGTGTGTGTGTGTGTGTGTGTGTGAAAAGCATTTGTTTGGTGTAAGGTGAATAAGCATGCCTTTAATATATCAAAGAGTGGGGAGAGTGGAACATGAGGAAGGGGAGGGGTGGGGGGAGGAAGTGAAGAAGGAAGGAGTGAGTGGGGTGAGGGTAGGAAGAGAGAAAGAAGTGAGTGGTCTTGGGTGGGGGGATGAGAAGAGGGAGTGGGATGGGGGGGGAGGAAGAGAAGAGGGAGTGAGTGAGGGAGTGGGTGGGAGTCGGGATGAGTGCCTCGAGGGGTGAGGAGTCAATTGTAGAGAAACAGCCAAGGGGTGGGCAGTGGGGAGATGGAGAGTGAGTGGTGTGTGTACGTGCTCACACACAAGATTATGATAACAGGTTAGAGGTCATGGGTCTATCAGGTATGATGTACTCTATCAGGTCAGCCTGGGCTGTGCTGCTGATTGATGACCAGAGCATCCCAAACTGATCAAGATGGTACAAGCTCTGCCACATGAGCAACGGTTCAGAACGAGATTCAGCTAAGGCTAGGTGGTTTAGTTTGAATGTGGGATCAGTGGGAGAGAGGTTGGGGTGGTGGAGATGGTGCAGAGGAGGTTGGAAGTGTTGTTTGTGCAGGAGATGACATGGAAAGGAGACGGGGCAAGGGCTTTGGTAGGATGATACAAGCTGTTGCATGCAGGTGGGGAGGGAAGGGGGTACTGACATGGGAATAATAGTATCAAAAGAGTTCAGCAAGCAGCTGGTCAGAGTGGAACTATTGGAGGGACGAATAGTTATGGCATGAGTGGTGGTACATGTCGGTTTCTGAGCCACAAATGGGAAGGATTGGTGTGGAGAAGCAGGAATTCAGGGACGCACTGGAGAGGATGGTGGGAATGGTTGAGCTGGACGTGATACTGTGCATTACGGGGATTTTAAGGTGCATGTGGGAGTAGCAGAGCCAGGGGAAGAGGAATGTTTTGGTAAATTTGGTTGGAGAACAAGGAATAGAGAGGGTCAAGAGCTGGTGGAGCTGGTGGCGAGGAATGGGATGGCCATAGTTGGTTCATTCTTTCAAAGGCGGGAAAGCCACAAGATTACCAATAGAAGTGGACATCATAGAACAGAATTGGATTTGGTAAGTGGTAAGGAAGCAACAGTTGTGGAGGGTTAAGGATTGTAAGGCAGTGGTGGGAGAGCATGTTACCACCCAGCACAAGTCTGTGGTGTTTGTGGTATGGATGGAGAGGAGGGAGGTTAAGAGCAGGGGTCGGAAGGTTATTCGGTGGGGGAAGTGTCGGGGACACATCGTCGTTGAGGGCTTGGTATGAGCATATTAGTGAAGAAGCAGAAGGTTTAGAGGAGGAATGGAAGAAGTACAGAGAGGCATTTAGGGGAATTGTGGAATTTTTGTGTGGAAGGACGTCAGGAAAGGGCGCAATCAAGGGATAGAAACCAGGTATGGTGGATGGAAGACGTAGCGAAGCAGTTGGTCAAAAGAGGGAGTTTTTGGAGAGGATAGAGAAGATCAAGGATAGGGGGAGGCTGCTGGATACAGGGTTGCTGCACCTGTATGGACAGAAGAAGAAAGTGGCAAGGAGAGCTGTGGATAAGATGAGGAATAATATGGAAGATGAGGTATACAACAAGTTGGAAGAGAATGGTGAGAGGAAGATGATGTATCAATTGGCTCGTTGCAGGGATAAGGATGGTAAGGACAGGAAGGGGGAGGGCGGTGATTAAGGATGTTGGCGGGAGGGTAGTGACAGAGAAGGGGGCAGTATTGAAGATGTGGGAAGGGTATTTCAAAGAGATGTTGACCTGGGAAGGAAGCAACGGTGATCTGGAGCTACCATGTTATGTTGAGGAGAAAGTCGAGTTGGTGGAGATCATAGAGGAGGAAGTGCAGACAGCATTGAAGAGGATGAAGAAGGGAAGAGCATCAGGCATTGATGAGGTGTGTACAGAGATGATAATTGCAGCAGAAGAAGTTGGAGTCAATTGGATGAAGAGGCTGTTGAACATAGTGGAGGTTTCAATTCCAAAGGATTGGAGGATGGTCAATTGTGCCGATATGGAAGGGCAAGAGCGATGTTCAAGATCCCTGGAAGTGCAGAGGCATTACACTCGTTAAGTCATGTTATGAAGGTGCTGGAGAGATTCTGGATGGGAGGATAAGGAAGAGTGCAGAGATGGAGAACGGAGAACAGCAGCAGGGGTTTAAAAAAGGATAGGGCGATGATGGATGGGATGTTCGTGGTGAGACAACTGGTAGAGAAGAGGTTGGAGGTGCAAGGTGAGATGGCATTGGGATTTGTGGACCTGGAGAAGGTCTGCAATACTGTCCTGAGAGAGATTGTGTTGGCGACACTGAGATGGATGGCAGAAGAAGTTTGTTTGGTGGTAGGGATATACAAGGGAACAAAGGGAAGAATTTTGATTGGTTCTGGGATGTCTGAGGAGTTCAGCATGAACATTGGTTTGAGCTGGTAAGCAGGAAGGTGAGCTTTAGGGGTAGTATGGAGAGGATGCAGTTCGTGGACGATCTGGCTGTTATGGTGGAGAGTTGGTGGGAGATGCAAGAATTACTGGGGGAGTGGAAGGAGACATTTGGGAAACGTGGGCTGAAGATGAGTATGGAGAAGACGGAGGTGATGTGGGTTGAGCCGCAAAAAAATAGATGAATATCAGGTTAGAGGGGAAGGAGATCAGGCAGGGAAATAGGTTTGAGAATCTGGGACGAACAGTGACCGGGGATGATAAGTCTGAGGCGGAGGTGCGGAGAAGGATTCAGGTGGGTGTGAATGCATGGAGGAGGATGGAGGGATTAATGGCAGAGAGAAAGATATCAAAGAAATTGAAAGGGAAGGTTATGTTGTCATGTGTAATTGCTGCCTACCTTTATGGTCTGCAGACAGTGGCACTGATAGAGGGAAAGCAACAAAGGCTGCAGGTTTGCGAGAACACCTGAGTCAGGAGAATTGTGGGAGTGAAGAGTGTGGGTAGAAGGAGGATTGATGAAACTGAAGGGAGAGATTGGTGTACGGATGCGCTTGACGAGGAGATTCGTGAAATGCTAGCTGAGATGGGCTGGACACTTGGTGCAGATGGGGGGAAGAGGGAATGGCAAAGAGAGTGGATGGGTTGAGGGAGCAAGGTAGGAGGAAAGGAGGATTGTGTGAGGAGGGATAGCCATTAGGTAGGGGTGGTTGAAGAGTGGAGAGAGTTGGCTGAGGACAGAGGGAGGTGGAGTAGTATCATGGGCAAGGCAGGGCAGAAGCTTGGTGCCATCGGATGTTACCCCTTATAAAGGAAGGAAGAGGAGGAGGAGGAGGAGGAGGAGGAGGAGGAGAAGAAGATGAAAAGGAGAGGTTTTATTCTGGTGTTAAAAATTCTGGATCATTGCTAATTCTAAAGCTGTAATCGACAGTATCCGCAACATTAATATACAACAAGGGTAAGACTGAATGTTTATTAACTTGTGATTTTTCCACATTGTACACAAACATTCCCCATAACTGCTTTGGGCAGAGCGGTAGATAAAGCAATTACAGGAGGTAATAAAGTGTACATTGCAATCATTCAAAAAAGATCAAACTGGTCCAATTAAGGAAAATCAATATTCATGTAGTTTTTCAAAAAATAAACTTAAAGAAAGTATTCGATTTCTCCTTAACAACAGTTTCTTTACATTTGGCAACAAGATCTACTCCAACAGACAGTGTGGATACCCATGGGTTCAAATCCGGCCATTTTCTTGATAAATTTATTCCTGCACATGTACGAGTCTGATTGGATCCAGAACACGTACAGGAGTAAACTAACAACTTCACGAAGGTGTGGAAACATCTTTAGATTAATTTATGATTTACAAGCAATTAATGATCGGTTTTTATTTGATCAGCTTCATGATGATGTATATCCAAAATCACTTGAATTAAACCAGAACGGCACTCTTAGGGCACATAGTCTCACCTCGTGCGTTCGAGCCCGATCTCTCAATGGTGATGAAACGGTGAAGAATCACTTTAAAAATTCTAGTATCCGGAACCGGATCCAGATCTTCTCCAAAATCTAATCAGTTCTCCTTGTTACACACCAAACCTGGCCACCAAATTTCATCCGGATTCGTCCACAACTTTTTGAGATATCCAGACAAAGAAATGGACAAACAAACAAGAAGACGTCATGCAGAGCATGACGCTTGCAAAATCCGTGAAACAAATTTGACCTCAAAAATAATTGGTGGTTGAATTCAATGAATAATTATGCAAATCGTCTTGATATGAAATCTCGTCAATCAGATGAAAATTGAAAATTGTACAAATTCGGCCGATGTAGACCTTTTTTGGTCTATGTTGACCTCAAAAATAATTCGTGGTTGAATTCGGTGATTTGAAAAATAAATCCTCTTCAAATTTCAAGTCAATGGCATGAAAATTAAGGATTTTAGAAATCTCACCTAAGATGTTGACCTTTTGACCTCAAAAACAATAGGCTTCTTCTTTATGACAAACTCTACCATGTGGTGAAGTTTCGTGCAGATTGGTATAAAGTTGTGACGTGTAGGTGACAGACAGATTTAATTAACTGCAATATAACTTTTGAATAAATTTTTGCCTATGGATCCTGACATTTGGGACACCCTGTATATATAGAAAATATATATAAATATATATATATATATTGTTGTGGATTTTCACCCGTTCGGCGTGCGGGCGACCGCCTTTAGCTAAATTGCGGCCGTGCGCGCCCACCGAACGAGCAATCTAGTCGCAGCTTTTCGGATCAATGCCGAAACCCAGCTCCGGGTGTTGTTAACCACACCATAAACCAGCCAACTCTTCTGTCCGCGCTACAGGGTCGATCGCCGAATTGTCGATGTACCTAATTATTCGCGCAGACAGAAATGCCGGGAGTTTACACCTCAACGGAGCCTGTACGAAAACGAGCCGCTTTAAGCAGCTCGTTCAGTATGCGATTGCCGAGCGGTTTTATATTCCCAAGCCCGGTCAGACCAGATGTACGTTTTATCGACTATTAATCAGCCAGCTATTTATTTCAAACGCGATTATGGCAGGAAAGGACGCAACGAGCAGGTGACATTTCAACAATGGAGACATTTATTTTCACACGTATGCAATGATTGGGGGGGGGGGATGGGACATGACACGAGCAAAAACCTACAGCCGATATGGATTTATTATGTACATGCACTTACAACAATTCTACTTACGGACAAGGCGCCACACACACACATCTCTGTGCTGTGTCCGCCTGTGTTGTCACTGAACTACTTCAATTTTTTTTTTTAATTTAATTTTTTGAAAATGTAAATTTTTTTTTTTAATCTTCAACTTCAATTGCTTATAAAAATGTAATATCACAAATATTACGATTAAATCTGCAAAATCAATGTTTGAATTCTGATTGCTGTAAAGTATTACAATGTGGCAACTCACTTACTTATCCTGAAGTCAAAACGAGCCTCTCTCTCTATAGCGACGTGTGTTGCAGTGTTTCGAATTGTACAGCAGGAGTTGTTTTGAATTATGTGGAGGTGTGTTTTTAATAACATGGTGGTGAGGTGGTTTTAATAATGCGGTGGTGGTTGTACCACTGTTGTGATGTGTGATAAGGTGAGTGCAGCAAGCCGTTCACAAATTGTTTAATATATAGCTTGTTAACAACCAGAGGTGTTCATTTTATTGCGGCAGGACACTGTTCATACAAACTTAGTTGCAAGTGAAAAACAAAAGTCTGATTTAAAGTTGAAGTATCCTCATAACTCATTTAGACGTGTACAACATTCCCACTTTCAAGTATTTCATGTTGTAGTGGATGAGATCTTCGCTGAGCCACTGTTTGCAAGGTCAAGCTCGGGACTTACTCCCACCTCTGGCACTGAGAAGTCAAATGGAACCTTTCCCCACTCTGTGTGATATTTTGCTTGGAGTAATGTTCCGTAACTGTGACCAAGTACTTGCCTCAGCGTAGGACAGACACCGGAAAACATAGCCGAACCCTTCGCCCAATTCATCATTTCAGCTCCCGGTGGAGCAATTACGTTTTGTTTCATCTCGTTGTTATAATCACATAAGTAAGTATTAAATGTTGCCATGATGTGTTATTTCGTTATTATGTGCTGGAATGGAGGTATTCTTGATTAGTTTAATCAAGTTATGTAAACACCCAAATGGGAAAGGCTTCAAATTACGTTTTTATCGTCTTGGTGGAGGTGGAATCATTATCCCATCCATCCACCTTTGTGGACCTTAAATAAGGATTGCTGTTTGATTTCTTTCAGAAGGTTTATCGAGATTAACGAAATATTATTTATTCAGTACATGTAGTGCAATTTAATCACTCCAGAGCAGGCAATGGAGTTCTTTTCATGGAAAAAACTTCAAGGTCTCTGGTGTCGGAGGTTGTTAAATGTGCAGCATTTCGAAAATCAAAACAGGCCTTCACAGAAATAGCAAGGGCAGACTGAAAACGCACAAGTGTAAGTTGCATTTCTCAATCTGTAAATATCACTTCCAAAATGGCACAGATAATACAAAACAACCAAGGGATTTGATCTTCAAATGTCAGATCGTGTAGATCCGATGCTGGTGCGGAATTCTCCTGGCAAAGCAAAGCACTATTGGGCACTGGATGCAAATAGTCATATAATTTTAAGTGCACTGCAGGATGAATGAGGTGGGAGGAAAAATAAATAAATCACTGTAGAGTAGTAAATCACTTTTGTTAAACTTTTAAAGCCCAATGGATTTGACCGACACCAGCAGGCATTCTCAGTGCCGAAAAGAACATAATGCATTATTATGAACATCGATTAAAAGACTGGACCCTGAATGGGAAAATGTTTACCTCGCTACAACAACATGCATCCATACGAGGAGAATTCTACAAGTGTTACAAACGTTATACAATCGTCCAATAAATGCCAAAACAGCATCATATATATATATATATATATATATATATATATATATATATATATATATATATATATATATATATATATATATATATATATATATATACAGCTCAGTTCCTCAATACCGACCACAGGCTTATTGTAGCAACTCTGAAGGTGCAGCTTAAATCTGGGAGAATGGTACCATCCCAACCTCGGCTGGATGTTGGCAAGCTCAAGGATGAGAGGGTGGCTGAGGAGTTGTGGAGATTTGGGGGATCTGGGTGTTTTGGGGAATCGTGAAGAGTTGTGGAGTGCCTTCAAGACCACCATCCTTGATGTTACCGGTGTTGCCGGGGGGACAAGGCCGGAGAGGAGATGGTAAGAGACAAAAATTAAAAAAAAGAAGACTTCCTCTGGTGAGAGAGTGAGAAACCCAAAGACTCAGCTTCATCTCGGGAGATGATATGAAAAGCCTTAGTTTCCACAGCGTGAAGTTGAGCTCGGTGTGAGGCAGGAGCACCACCCCAAAGGGGCGAGCAGTACTCCATCAGACTGTGGATGAAAGTTTTTCAAGTAGTCAGGAGCTCAGGTGTGTCAAGGAAGGATTTTGCACGACGTGGGATGCCCAGTCGGTGACTGGCTTTGGAGCCCAGCTTGGAGGTGTGGCTTTTCCTGGAAAGATCGTGGCAGATAGTGAGACCCAAAAGTTTGCATAAAAGTACTTCTTCCCGGGGATTGTTGAGAAAGTAGATGGGGAGGGTGGGTGGTGCAGATGGTCACTTCAGAGATACATTATGAGAGTGAGATTTTTCAGGACTAAAAGACATGTTCCAAGTGTTTGAGCAGTTTGTAATTTTATCCAGGTCTGCAGAGAGTGAAGATGCTGCTGCTTGCCAATTAGAGGGATGACAGATGGTACGGCAGAAAGTGGAGTCATCAGCTTAGAGATATTGAGGATTTTCCAGAGAGTCTGATAGATCGTTGATCAAAACCAGCACAAGCATAGGGCCTGGAACACTGCCTTATGGATCTGTAGCCTGGACGGGAAGAGGAGATGAGAGAATTATATTAAGAGCCACAAGTTGACTGTGATAGGAGAGGAAATCCGTGAGCCATGAGTGAAGATTGCCTTGCATACCATAAGAAGAGAGTTTGGTGAGCAGTGCAGGGTGCCAGACCGTATCGAAAGCTCGTGATATGTCTAGGGAGATGGCTATGATCTCATGTCTGGCATTGAGGATCTCCATGTGTTGGTAAAACAAAATCAGCATGTTCAGTATTGAGTAACCTTTTTTGAATCCAAATTTTATGGTGCGATGTTAAGCCATTGGAGAAGAGGAAGGATTTGATGTCTGGAGCAATGATGGATTCCAAAACCTTGCTGATGATTGAGAGAAAGTTCATTTGTCTGCAGTTGCAAGGATCTGTTTTTGCACCTTTTTTATTCAGGGCAGTAATGTTTGCTGATTTCGAAGCAGATGGCAGATGATATTGAGCAAATGAGAGGGTGAATAGAACAGAAAAGGTGAGCAAGAGCAGCAGAGGAGGTTTGTAGGACACATGGGCTGATGCCGTCTGGACTGGTTGCAGAACCTGAATCGAGGTTTGGCAGCAAGTTCTCCACTTTGTCAGGAGAAATGGACACAGAGTCCAGGGACAGCTGGGTACGACTGGTGAAGGTGGGTACAGAAGGCGATGGGTTTCGGATACAACATTTAGAAGTAAACACCGAGTTTAGGCATTCATCCTTTTCACGTGCAGTGTCAGCTGTGCAACCATTTGAGGTAAGGGAGTGGATGGAGGGAGAACATACAACGGAAACAGACTTAACTCGATGCCACCAGTATTTGGAGGAGGGAGAGGGGTTTGAGAGTTCAGACTTGAGCTTAGAAAGATGTTGTTTTCTGGCTCTCCTGAGGGTAGATACACACTTGTTCTGAGCTTTCTGGAAGGAATTGAGATTGCCTTCAGTTGGATTAGCCTTCCATGGGGTTAGAGCAAGTTGTTTCAGGCCAACTGCCTCACCACAAGCTTCAGTGTACCATGGGCGTGAGGAAGGGTATGACAAGTGAAGACAACTGTGACCTCGGCCACCTCCTCATGATGGGGTCTTAAGGCGCATCCTGGGTTATCTCGCTGGGGTCTGAAGCTGACATTTTTTTTGGCCTGCTCACCAACACCTTTAGTTGGAACAGGGCACAATGTCTTATTCATGAGAAAGCACAAAAAAATTTTTTCACTCTCCTCATTCGTATCATCAAATGCTTCATCTACATTCCTACAAATCGCTGTGTACATCGTTTTTGTTCGTGCTGTAGTTTTCAAATTAGGAGCTTGGAGTGATTTCATGCATTATATGATATGATTTTCCATGATCGACTCTCACGGATGAATTAAAGTACAGTAATACCTGAGCGTATGCTTGGGATGCGTTCCTGGATAACCGAGTGTATCATGAATCATGTTGCGAAACAAGTTTTCCCATCAATCATGATAAAGTTATAAATCGGAGATGTGTTCCTGAAGGATGTAACAAACCAGAATTTTTCCCAAAATTAGAGTTCCAAAGATATAGTTGTGTTGATTAATGAATAAATATCGGTTGTATTGATTAATGAGTATATCCAGGACAGTGGTGGACGATAAAAATCAACATCGCCCTACTCAGGTTCTTCAAATCCCAGCTCTGTGTCCATTTTAACAACGTTTTCAATAACATCTGGAACCGTCTCCTCTTGGATCCTCCCTTGGGTGTGAGGAACACTATCAGGTCGGAGATTCCTCCACACACCGTTCAGGTTTGCACACCGAACCTCCTTCCAAGACTTGTGGATGTTCTTGATTACATTAAATATGTTGTTACGTCCATCCCAGAACTCTTTAACGTTTCAAAATGTCCAATTTCATTTGAAGAATGAAATGCTTCGTTTAATTTTCTTGAGCTGCGACTTTTCAAACTTTCAGGCACAAATGAAATGGCAACAAAATAAATATCAACTCGTTGAGTAAACTGTGAGTGCACGGACTGGACGTGTTCAGAACAAGTTCGGCAGATAGAACAGGAAATGGTACCACGTGAGTTCCCAACTTGCTGCACTGTGTGTGTAAATATCGGCTGCACTCCAACATGTCAGGTGAAACGGAATACCTGGGGTGGAGCTGCTGGAGTGGAATGTAAATTTAGATGATCTGAACTGAACTGTAGTGTTGGGTAGTGTAGTGGTGGGTCATGATTTGGATCTTCTGAAATATGCATTCACTCACATTGCATTAATTTAATATAAAACTGAATGGTTTTGTTAACTTTTAAAAGCGAAATACAATTAAAGTTTTTCTGAACCGTTAAGTAAGCGTCATGGACTGGAGCTTGTCTGGACCGTTTGTTGTGAAACACTGGGATGGAACACATGGCGGATGTGTGAAGACAGTGAGCGGATTAGGGAGGTTGTCATAATGTATTAGAAGCATAAAATGGAAACAAGTGTGTTGAGAAACAGTGTATGCTGATGTCTTGCTGTATATCATCGAAATATTATTTGAGTTTGGAGAATCGGTCACGTGGACTAAATAACTTGAAATATGGAGTGAAATCTGAAAATGTTAAGAAATCGGCGATGTTTAGTCCTTTGCGGGTATGTGCCATTACCAATCAGCTTGCTATCGCTTGCCAAGCCAGCCATTCCTTGTCAACCATTTCATTGGAGTGCTTTCTTGAGTGCCTAAGCTGCTTGCCGAATGCTCTGTAGTCGATGGTGGTACAGTTTGTGTCCTGATCAGGATGTACAGTCGGCAGTTGCTCTAATGTATAGGTACATCTGGGTAGGTTCGGATCTGTAAAGGGACTCTCCGCGGGTGTGTGTGCATGCCTGCATGCTTGGTTATGGGCTCCATGTTGGCAAAGTTTCATCACACATCTCATAATAATAATAATGATGATGATGATGATGATGGGTGGGGTAGATTTAAACTTTTAACCTCAGCAACGAATGAGCGATCACGTTTTCCTTTGTCCTCACAGCAAAGCAATTCCTCTCCTTTGTTGCTAGAGCAATTGATTATTTTATATGACTCATATTTGCTTTACAAAGGTTATATGGTTTCTCTTTGTGAGTTTCGAAACAAAATATATTTGATAACACCCGATTTCCGAGACGTTTGTCATTTTAAATGACCGAGCCAAATATTTTTCCATCCGTCACATGTCGCTGTTTATAAAGATTAATGTTTATGTACATCTCCTTAAAACGTTTATAATACAATGTTGTTTTTATAATTTGTTTATTGAAATCCCCCCCAAGAGTGAAAGCTACTCAAGGTTTCTGGGTTGTCTGCAGTATGTACTGTAGTCGGTAATCACACTGACTCCAACCTGCCGATTGTTTATGTTCGGACAGGAGTTTGTCTCCAGACATGTCTGGGAGATGGTTATGTCTGGACCAGAATTTGTCTCTGGATGTGTTCGGGTGGTGTTTTTCTCTGGATGGCTTGGCTCTGGACGCGTCCAGCAGGTTTTGTCTCCAGACGTATCCGGGCGGTGTTTGTCTCAAGGAAGTATTTATAGTACTAGTGCATGCCCGTACGTGCAAAAAAAAAAAAAACTTTCAAACCGCGAGGCAGAAACAACCACACAGGCCGTTCCTTCGCTCTCGCATGCCCGTACGTGCGTGCCCGTACGTACGTAGTCGTACGTGCAAACCACAAAAAAACTTTCAAACCGTGAGCCAGAAACAACCACACAGGCCGTTCCTTCGCTCTCGCATGCCCGTACGTACGTAGTCGTACGTGCAAACCCCAAAAAATTTTTTCAAACCGTGAGCCAGAAACAACCACACAGGCCGTTCCTTCGCTCTCACATGCCCGTACGTGCATGCACGGACGTGCAACCCCCCCCCCCCCAAAAAAAAACTTTCAAACCACGAGCCACAAACAACCACACAGGCCGTTCTTTCGCTCTCGTAAACGACGACTGGATTGGGGCATTGCGTTTATCTAAAAATGCGCATAAGAAATCGAGAAATTATTAGAATACATTGTCATCACTATCTGGAAGTGGTGTGTGCCCGTACGGAATGTTCACATCATTCCACAAATTATCGCTTGCATTGAAGTAACAACTGCTGTGATACTTACACACACAGAGTTAATTAAAATCAAGTTTACCTCCCTGTCTTTGCTTGCCATGACATTCACTGCCATTGACCATTGCCACTCCTACGCCACGGTAACTAAGGCACCGATCCCCATCGTAACTGGCACGGCACGTGACACCATCGTCGGCCGGCCTTGCACCGGCCTACGCAGCCACGCCTACGCAGCAATGTGTTCTTTCATTGGTTGGTAAATAAATGGCCATAACTTGGGAAGCACTTGTCCGATTAATATCAAACCTTGAAAAGGCACATCCTCAGGTCCCCAGCAATATACCTGGCAAGTTTCAATTAGATCGGACTAGTGGTTGTCGAGAAACAGTGGTCTCACACACACACACACACACACACACACACACACACACACACACACACACACACACACACACACACACACACACTGCTGGAATTATAGATAGATGACTGGTAGAAAATTGATTTCAGACATTATTTTGTTTCCATCTTCACTGTTATTCTATGAATCATTTTTATGAGACAGTATGAATTGTAATGAACACTCCAACACACGTCTGCCTTCCCTTCCCCCACCCCTCCTCACTCTCTCTTCCTCCTCGCGCTCCCTCTCTACTCTTTCTTTTCCCCTCCACCTCATCACTCTCCCCCCTCTGTTCTCTCCACCCCTCTCTCTCTTCTCCACCCATCTCTCTCTCACCCCTCTTTTTCTCCCCCTTCTTTCACCCTCCTCTTCCCCCCCCCCATTCTTTCACCTCCCTATTTTTCTCCCCGGTCCTCTAGTATTCCTGTCAGCGAAGTGACGGGTATTATATATATGTATGTATATATATATGTATGTATATATATATATGTATGTATATATATATATATATATATATGTATGTATGTATATATATATATTGTTGCGGATCTCGCGCCCGCCGGCGTGCGGCCGCCACGTAACTCGAATCGCGGCACGTCGCCCACCGGACGGACAATCCAGTCGTGACCCTCTCGGACTAACGCCGGGAACCAGTCACGGGTGGATCTTTCGGTCTCACCGCGATCGAGCCAATCAGCCCCCGCGTGGGATAGGGTTGCTCGCCAAATTCGAACTACCTAAGTACCCACGCGGAGGGTAGACCGGGCGATCGCACCTCGCCGCAGGTCGACTTCGGACACGGGCCACTTAAGCGACCCGTTCCGTACTATCAGAATAACCGAGCGGTGTTATCGTCGACCTCGACGGTTCGATTAATTATCGGGCGTACTCAGCCCACTACCAACCCTTTACGTGAAGCAAGATGGGGATTCAATGGGGGAAAAGACGAAGCGAAGCGGGAGAACAGTTCAACAATAAAGCACATTTATTCGCGACGAACGGAAAGCACACAAATACAATTCCACCAAATGCACACAAAAAAAAGAAAACACACTTCCATTTACACAAAAAGCAAATATAAAAGTGAAAACACAGTGCAGAGCTAATACCGACTACCGAGCACACGGCAACACTTATACAATTCTACTTCACAGACGGCGCCGACAACACATACCCAAAACCAAGGAAAAGAAATCCCCCAAGAATGAGGTAGGCCTGGGGCCGAGACCGGGTCGGGCCTACCCGTCTGGTGATGAGACGCGGAGCGGCGATGGCCCCGCAACCCGCGGGCCTCGTGGACAGTGCCTGGCAGGGGGTGGGAACGGGGCCCCCTTGGTCGCACTATCTCAGCGCGGGGGAAACAGGAGGGGGTTGCTGATGCTCGGGGTATAGAGGATCTTTATTATGTGCGACGAGCGTCTCCACCTCGGCCAGGTCGCGCTGTCGGCCTCCCTCGGGTGCAGCTTCCTGCACGACGCGAGCACCCCCTCGTCTGGTGTCGCCGCCTTTCCACAGCTCCGTCCCCTCCGTTCCGACTCCAACGCACACGACGAGCAGCTCCACCGCCCGCGAAGTCTTGACCCTCTGCTTCCGACTCTCCTCTTCTTGACTCTCCGACCCCGTTCTGCTGACTCTTTCGTTCTTGACTCTCCGACCTACTCTGACTGACGAACACGGTCCTTTTATCCCCCCGTAACTTCGCCTTTGACCCCCTCCCTTTGACCTTTCACCTCGCTCCCCATTGGCCCGAGAAAAAGTGGGCGTGAAGGCTTTTTGATCCACAAATTTGCATATATCGATCGTTCTGGAGGCGGGGCCAAATCGCCCCTCGCTCACCGATTGGACGGCAAAAAGTGGGCGTGTGTCGTTTTTGATCCGTTTTTGAAGTACAAAATCCGTGATTTTGTACACGCTGTTCGACGCGCGTTCTGCATGAGTCCAACACCGGTACCCACAGCGGGGCAAGAACGGTGGCGATGCTACGGTTGTGAGGTGTGCGTGAAGGTCGTGGCGGTTGTGGTGAAGCGGTGGTTGTGGTCGGTGGTTGATGTTGTGGTTGTGATCATGGCGGTTGGTCCAAAATAAAGATAGTAAAAGAAAAACGGCTATCCTGAAGAGTCGCAGCACGTATAAATGACATGTATTCCCACTAGACAACGGGTTTGGGCCTAACTACACATGCACTTACCGAGATACCTCACCTAAGGGACCTGAATGGTGGTTTGCGAATCTGGTAACCACAACACTACCCCCTTCCCTTTTTACAGACTCGTCCTGAGTCGTCAAATTTTCGTGTGCCATCATGTGTAGTTTTCCCCTAGTACACTTTACCTACGGATCCCTGAGTGCGACATTCATGGTATTCGTGTCCCCAAAATAAATAACCTGAGGGCTGCGTAACTATCTAAACAAACTCACTCACACGGACGACTTAAATAAAATTGCCGGCGCTAAGACAAACATGCCGGGGGGCGCACTCATATTTACAGTACATCTTAACCTTAACTTACAAATTTTACACTAAACCATGGCCCAGGATCATTGAACTCTGCAAAGAAAAGCAGTTAGCAGGGAGCCAGGCTGCCCACATGCAGTCTCTGGCTCAAAACAATGCAGGTGACAGGGAACGTGGCTGGCTGCTCACACGCAGTCCAAGGCCTTCCCTTTTGAACTGAACTCAGTGAACCACAACGGTGCATGGGCCGCACAAACGTAGTCTCCGTGCCAGCTCAAGTGGCACACGCAATGAGCACAACGAATGGATGCATGAACGCAAACACGGTGCACGGGCCGCCACTGCAGGCCCGTGTTGTAGCTGCCAACAGGGCAGTTCTTGCAGCTTGCAAACTGTTGCCTTGCGGATCCTGGCGCACATGGAAATGAACAGGGGGGGCAAAGCAAAAATTGAACGGGGCTGGTGAACGTGGGCAGTGGGCATGGCATGGCAAAGGCAGCAGGCAAACACAGCCCGCAGAAGAAGGCCGCTGCAGGCAAACTCAGCCCGCAGAACCAGGCCGGCACAGGCCTCGAAGAAAAACAGCCAGCAGATGAACTGGCCGGCACAGGCCTTGCAGCACACAGCTGCCGATGAAGTTGGCCGGCCTCCGCCTTGAAGTAAAACACGGCCAGCCGATGAAGTGGCCAGCCTTTGCCGTTCAGTGGAGGTTGGTGGAGGGAGTGCGGTGGTGCTGGCCACTCGGAAGGCGGGCTCGGACCTACCTACCTGTCTCCCTCCCACCTATCGCCTTTGCCTGTCACTGTACCTACCCACTCCCTTAATTTGTCAAACCCCAATTTAGCCCCAACTTAATTTTTTTGTTGTTTTTATTTTTTACTTCCCCACTATAAATCGTCCCCTAACCCCCTTTATCGTCCTTGTTCGGCTAACCTATCCTGTCACCTAGCCTACTCCCAACCCCTACGTTCCCTTCCCGGAGGGGAATAAGGGAGAGCTAACGTCCTGTGTCGAGGCCCAACGAAGCCTCAGAATGGCCTCCCCAGAGTTCGGCGATCTTTAACCAAAGTGGGTCCAGCGGCCCACAACGACAGCGAGGGGATGGATGGTGCGGAGGGGTACATCTCCTAATCTACCCTAACCATTTAACTGTTAAACTACCCCGGGGCTTTCAACAAGCGCCTCTCGCTTAAACTATTGGTTCTAACAACCCAGATTCCCGTCGCCTGTGTTGGTGTCCTCACAATTTCGGGCCTCGCCCCCCAATTTTCTCTCCGTGCCCTCACACGGTCTCCTGGCTGGGACACGTGGCTCCCTTTGGCAGGCACGACCCTCTGCCGATTCTCCCGCTATGGCACCCCCGGGCACTACACTGCCTCCGAGCCTACCAGCTCCCTAACACCGGGGAGTGCCCCCCATGGCACCTCCCCTGAAACGCACACGTGGCAGGCCGGCCTCCCGGGCCCCTTTCCGAGGGTCACCCGTGCCCACAACACTGCCCACGCGGCTAATGGCGCCCCGGGCCCCCGCACCAAGCAGGCGCACCCGTGCCCACTACTCTATCCCGGCCCCCCATGGGCCCATGGCCTACCACGGCCGACTAGCCTGGTGCCCGGGGTACCCACTCAGCGATACTCACCTTTCGCAGCCACGCTCCCAAGCCCGTCAACAGGGCTCCTGCACCCCTCCAAATGGGTCTCGAGCCTACACTCCCACCAACAACAAAACGACCTCCATTTTGTAAATTTGACTAACCCCCTAACTCACTCTACACTGACCCCGGGGGTCCCTTGGGCGGGAGTCACTCCTCCCCCCAATCACTCATCGCACCATGCATTCCCCATTCGCTCCACACACACAGACCCGCTGGCCTCACTCACTCATGTCTCCACCTCACGACTCACCAAGCACATGCTTCCACTTCACTCACCAACTCTTCCACACACTCACCACTGAACTCTGCCATCCTTCTAACTACATCCCCTAACTAACTCGTGCTCCCACGTCGTCCCTTAAACTATAGCACGTTCCATTTAACACTACGTAGCTAAACTACGTCCCCTCTACACATTCACTGCCTGTCACTGTCTCAAATGTAATCCCATAAATCACTTTCCCAACCTAAATCTGGCTACAATCCCTCTAACTAATCCATTCCACGGACTCCATGAGGACTTACCCCTGCCCCATGAAGTCGGTCTAACTAAGCTAACCCTTCCCCCTAACTAGTTTTCATCCTGTGCCCAGGTAAGGGGGTCTTTCACCCCTTGCCCAGGAATCCTGTGTACCCGAAAGTGGGGCTTGCTTTTTTATTTTTTATTTTTTCATGCGCAGCACCTGCGCGGCAACTCAGAGCTCGCGCACTTTGCACCTGTCCGTGACGTCATGCAGCTGCACGTGTTCCTCGTCCCTCCTTGGACGGGACCATCCGGCAGAGATACCCCTCCTGCCGAATTCCAACCCCACGTGCAGCCATGACGTCACCGTGCGCATAAAAAAAAAACACAAGCCACACGTCTCGAGGGGTTCCCCACGCGAACACATGTGCTTTGCCCGTTGGAGCTTTACACACACGATCGCGTGGAGAACCCGTCCGGTCCAAATCCATTTACCTGCCTAAACTTTGTCCGTCCGCGGGATCGGCAAATCCACCGCGTGCGTTTCCGGACCGGGACTTCACTCTCGCAAGCGAGCACGTGGTGGTCTCGTGCGTTGCACAGCACGAACCGCGTGCTCACTGCTGGGTGAACCCGGCACGGTCCGCGAAACAACTACAGCCGCTACTCGGCTTTCTCTCCTCTGTCGCCGTCGTCGTCTCCATTCCACCCACGCACACCTGCGTGTTACGACGCACACAGTCCACTCCATCACATTCACACGGGGAGACGCGGCTGCGTGCTCCCGCATGCCAACCGACATCTCCCTTACATACCGCTCTCTCACACACACGGTCTCCCTGGCACACAGCGACCTTGCACACGGCCGTTCACTCACGCGTGCCTCACTACTCACACAAACCATACTACTCACACGTGGTGCTCTATTCACTCGCGCGGGGGCACTCACCCGCGGTGCCTCACCCACACACGCGAGGGCACTCAACCGCTGTGCCTCATCCACACACCGTGCCTCACTCATACACGCGGGGGCACTCACCCGCGGTACCTCACTCATACACACGGCGACACTCACACACGCGGTCTCTTCCACACAACGTCCCTCACTCATACACGCGGGGGCACTCACCCGCGGTTCCTCACTCATACTGGCCGTTTTACTCACACACACGGCCTCTTCCACACACGGTTCCTCATCCACACACGGTGCCTCATCCAAACACGGCGTGCTGGGAAGCACGCACTCCAGCACCATCGCCACCACACCACTCACACACGGGGTCGCTTCCACACACGGGGACGCACTCACGCCTTGCACCACACACACAGGGACAACTACACTGGGGATTCGTATCCCCACAAGGGTCTCCAGGGCCTCTATACCCCCCAAGCTCTCCGTGCACCCGTCCACAGCACTCGTCCCCTCAACCTCGCAAAACACGACCGAACTCACCTGGTCGTGACTCGCCTCAAGGGGGCATACTCCCTCCCCTCGTTCCTGGAGGAGGCCATCCCGCTGCTCGCACCGGGTCCCCACACGCTCCGCGAGCTCACCCCCATTGTCCTCCACTACCTCCGTGTGTGCGTGCGCGTCACTTACCCCGTCTTCATCGTGTAGTCTTCCCTCTATCGTTCCCATCTCCCGTGTCTCTGCCAACTCTTCACCCTTTACCTCCCTTGTCTCAACTATTATTTCTGTTGTCGTCACCTCGTGTCTCGTCTCACACGTTTTGGTCTCCCCATTTAATTCCTCCCTTTCGGTCATCGTCACGACCCTCGCCCAACACGTTCCACGAATTATTTTTTCACCCGCCTCCACCGCGGGCCTGTCAGCCGTTGTACCCCCTTCCAGCTCGTTTGCTCCCACACGTGGAGTCGCCATTCCCAGCTCCCTGGTCACGGCCTTCATGCCCGCCTGCAGGCTTCGGCCCATGTTCTGCGTCTCACCCCGGAACTTTTTCGTTTCTTCCTTCATGTTTGTTACCATTTTAGTTTTCATGCGTTTTATTTCGTTTGTGAATGTATCCATCTTTTCGTTCATGCCTTTCATTTCGTTTTTCATTTCATTTGCGTTTGCATCCATTTTTTCGATCATTTTCGCATTCATCTTTTCGTTCATTGCCGCCAGCATGGCGCATAGCTGGGCCATGTTGGATGCACTCAGCTGAGCCGTTTCGGCAAGGGTTGGGGAAGGGTCTTGGTGGAGAGGGGGGGGGGAGGTGTCATACACTGCGGCCGCTGCCGCACCCACCTCGGGCCCTGGGTTCAGTTGGGCGAGTCCGTGTTCCTGCACAATCAACATTTCCTGCTCGGGGATTCCATCCTGAGCCATGGATTCTACACATTCTACATCCATTTCTAATACCCCCGGCTCCCGCTCGCCTTGAGACGCCATCTTGCTTCTCGTGAAGGGTTAATTTGCTCGCTCGTAATTTGGAGGGAATCGGGGGTCGCTTCTCTCACCCCTGGACCGATTCCCGTGAATTTAATTGGAGACAGGAGAGCCTGTTTTCCTGTTCTCCGATACCAGTGCCGCGAGGAGGGCGATGAATTTGTATCCCACTCCTGACACCAATGTTGCGGTCTTCGCTCGCCGGCGTGCGACGGCCACGTAACTCGAATCGCGGCACGTCGCCCACCGGACGGACAATCCAGTCGTGACCCTCTCGGACTAACGCCGGGAACCAGTCACGGGTGGACCTTTCGGTCTCACCGCGATCGAGCCAATCAGCCCCCGCGTGGGATAGGGTTGCTCGCCAAATTCGAACTACCTAAGTACCCACGCGGAGGGTAGACCGGGCGATCGCACCTCGCCGCAGGTCGACTTCGGACACGGGCCACTTAAGCGACCCGTTCCGTACTATCAGAATAACCGAGCGGTGTTATCGTCGACCTCGACGGTTCGATTAATTATCGGGCGTACTCAGCCCACTACCAACCCTTTACGTGAAGCAAGATGAGGGTTCAATGGGGGAAAAGACGAAGCGAAGCGGGAGAACAGTTCAACAATAAAGCACATTTATTCGCGACGAACGGAAAGCACACAAATACAATTCCACCAAATGCACACAAAAAAGAAAACACACTTCCATTTACACAAAAAGCAAACATAAAAGTGAAAACACAGTGCAGAGCTAATACCGACTACCGAGCACACGGCAACACTTATACAATTCTACTTCACAGACGGCGCCGACAACACATACCCAAAACCAAGGAAAAGAAATCCCCCAAGAATGAGGTAGGCCTGGGGCCGAGACCGGGTCGGGCCTACCCGTCTGGTGATGAGACGCGGAGCGGCGATGGCCCCGCAACCCGCGGGCCTCGTGGACAGTGCCTGGCAGGGGGTGGGAACGGGGCCCCCTTGGTCGCACTATCTCAGCGCGGGGGGAAACAGGAGGGGGTTGCTGATGCTCGGGGTATAGAGGATCTTTATTATGTGCGACGAGCGTCTCCACCTCGGCCAGGTCGCGCTGTCGGCCTCCCTCGGGTGCAGCTTCCTGCACGACGCGAGCACCCCCTCGTCTGGTGTCGCCGCCTTTCCACAGCTCCGTCCCCTCCGTTCCGACTCCAACGCACACGACGAGCAGCTCCACCGCCCGCGAAGTCTTGACCCTCTGCTTCCGACTCTCCTCTTCTTGACTCTCCGACCCCGTTCTGCTGACTCTTTCGTTCTTGACTCTCCGACCTACTCTGACTGACGAACACGGTCCTTTTATCCCCCCGTAACTTCGCCTTTGACCCCCTCCCTTTGACCTTTCACCTCGCTCCCCATTGGCCCGAGAAAAAGTGGGCGTGAAGGCTTTTTGATCCACAAATTTGCATATATCGATCGTTCTGGAGGCGGGGCCAAATCGCCCCTCGCTCACCGATTGGACGGCAAAAAGTGGGCGTGTGTCGTTTTTGATCCGTTTTTGAAGTACAAAATCCGTGATTTTGTACACGCTGTTCGACGCGCGCCCTGCACGAGTCCAACACCGGTACCCACAGCGGGGCAAGAACGGTGGCGATGCTACGGTTGTGAGGTGTGCGTGAAGGTCGTGGCGGTTGTGGTGAAGCGGTGGTTGTGGTCGGTGGTTGATGTTGTGGTTGTGATCATGGCGGTTGGTCCAAAATAAAGATAGTAAAAGAAAAACGGCTATCCTGAAGAGTCGCAGCACGTATAAATGACATGTATTCCCACTAGACAACGGGTTTGGGCCTAACTACACATGCACTTACCGAGATACCTCACCTAAGGGACCTGAATGGTGGTTTGCGAATCTGGTAACCACAACAATATATATATATATATATATATATATATATATATATATATATATATATATATATATATATATATATATATATATATATATATATATATATATATATATATGCAAAGATGAAACCCCTAATTGACGAGGCAGTAGGGCACAGATTGAGTCCCATCACAGTGGATTATTAATTACTCGAAGAAGGTTGGCCCCCTTGTTCAGGTTAGTTCTTTTCCTTTGTCTAATGCAGCCCAACAAGATTTCAATTATCTAAAAGAGGCAGAGAAACCAGTGGTCAATGAAATTGATGAATCCGTTCCATTTGTTGTTGAGACCGATGCTTCCGATATTGCGATAGCTGCCACTCTTAACCAGGCCAGGAGATCTGTGGCATTTTTCTCTTGGACACTGAATGCAAGTGAACGCTAACATTCTTCAGTGGATAAAGAGGCATATACCATTGTTGAAACATTGTGTAAGTGACGGAACTATCTGACAGGGCGCCGTTTCACCCTGATCTCAGATCAGAAGTCCGTAGCCTTCATGCTAGACTCCAAACAATCGGGAAAGATCAAGATCGATAAAATATAAAGATGGAGTATTGAACTTGCCTGCTACAACTTCAATATACAGCTCTGACCTGGGAACGAGAACATAGTGTCAGACACATTATCCAGAGCATCCTGCTTGGCAATCAGTACAGCTACCTTAATCAAACTGCACAATTCTCTCTGCCACCCCATCATTACAAGGATGGCACGTTTCGTAAGAACTCGGAATCTTCCCTTCTCTGTTGAGGATGTGAAGAAGGTAACGGCCTCCTATCCAGTGTGTGCTGAGTGCAAACCAAGATTCTATCAACAGCAACAGTTACATTTGAGCAATGCTGCATGACTCTTTGAAAGACTCAGTGTGGATTTTAAGGGGCCCATGCCATCGTCTACCGCTAACTGCTACTTGCTTACTGTGGTAGATGAGATCTCTCATTTCCCATTTGCTTAAATTCCTTGTCCTGACATGACAACTTGCACTATCATGAGATGTCTTAGTCGACTCTTTGCATTATTTGGTGTGCCGGTGTCGATGCAAATTTCACCAAAATTATGAAGATGGGTTTGAGGGTGATAAAATAATAATAATGATAATAATAACAAAATGATGCCAATTAAAATTGATTGCAAATTAAACTTGATTGAAAAGTAAATGTATTGTTGTAACCTTTTCATGGAAAATGTACTCAAA
The DNA here is from genome assembly GCF_056783735.1 of Eptatretus burgeri. Lineage (NCBI taxonomy): Eukaryota > Metazoa > Chordata > Myxini > Myxiniformes > Myxinidae > Eptatretus > Eptatretus burgeri. The sequence goes on from NC_140973.1 coordinate 2,390,854, forward strand.
TATGACATGATTATTACAATACTATGTGCTTGAACATGTATCTCTTTTAATAAGATATATTTGAATTTTAAATGACTTTATATGTCTTTTCTGTATTGAAAGGTGTATCGGCCGAGTAAAGGTCCTCAAAACAGATTGACCTTTCAAGTATTCTTTCATCATTATTCAGTATAATAGAATTACCTCATGTTTGAGATTGTATTCTGCTTATTAAGAGATTCATATATATATATATATATATATATATATATATATATATATATATATATATATATATATATATATATATATATATATATATATATATATATATTGTTGCGGTATTCGCGCCCGCCGGCGTGCTGACGGCCACGTAACTCGAATCGCGGCACGTCGCCCACCGGACGGACAATCCAGTCGTGACCCTCTCGGACTAACGCCGGGAACCAGTCACGGGTGGACCTTTCGGTCTCACCGCGATCGAGCCAATCAGCCCCCGTGTGGGATAGGGTTGCTCGCCAAATTCGACCTACCTAAGTACCCACGCGGAGGGTAGACCGGGCGATCGCACCTCGCCGCAGGTCGACTTCGGACACGGGCCACTTAAGCGACCCGTTCCGTACTATCAGAATAACCGAGCGGTGTTATCGTCGACCTCGACGGTTCGATTAATTATCGGGCGTATTCAGCCCACTACCAACCCTTTACGTGAAGCAAGATGAGGATTCAATGGGAGAAATGACGAAGCGAAGCGGGAAACAGTTCAACACAAAAGCACATTTATTCGCGGCACACGGGAAGCACACATATACAATTCCACCAAATGCACACAGAAAAGAAAAAACACAATTCAATTTACACAAAAAGCAAATGTAAAAGCGAAGACAATGCAGAGCTAATACCGACTACCGAGCACACGGCAACACTTATACAATTCTACTTCACAGACGGCGCCGACAACACATACCCAAAACCAAGGAAAAGAAATACCCTCAAGGATGAGGCGGGCCTGAGGCCGAGACCGGGTCGCGCCTACCCGTCTGGTGATGAGACGCGGAGCGGCGATGGCGCCCCAACCCCGCGGGCCTCGCGGGCAGTGTCTGGTAGGGGGTGGGAAAGGGGCCCCCTTGGTCGCACTATCTCAGCGCGGGGGGAAACAGGAGGGGGTTGCTGATGCTCGGGGTATAGAGGATCTTTATTATCCCTGGTGTGCGTCTCCACCTCGGCCAGGTCGCGCTGTCGGCCTCCCTCGGGTGCAGCTCCCTGCACGACGCGAGCACCCCCTCGTCTGGTGTCGCCGCCTTTCCACAGCTCGTCCCCTCCGTTCCGACTCCAACGCACACGACGAGCAGCTCCACCGCCCGCGAAGTCTTGACCCTCTGCTTCCGACTCTCCTACTCTCCGCCTCTGGACTCTCCGACTCTCCACTCTCCCCTCTGGACTCTTCTGACTCTCCACTCTCCGCCTCTGGACTCTCCGACTCTCCACTCTGGACTCTCCGACTCTCCACCTCTGGACTCTCCGACTCTCCACCTCTGGACTCTCCGACTCTCCACCCTCCAGACTGACGAACACGGTCCTTTTATCCCCCCGTAGCTTCGCCTTTGACCCCCTCCCTTTGACCTTTCACCTCGCTCCCCATTGGCCCGAGAAAAAGTGGGCGTGAAGGCTTTTTGATCCACAAATTTGCATATATCGATCGTCCTGGAGGCGGGGCCAAATCGCCCCTCGCTCACCGATTGGACGGCAAAAAGTGGGCGTGTGTCGTTTTTGATCCGTTTTTGAAGCACAAAATCCGTGATTTTGTACACGCTGTTCGACGCGCGCCCTGCACGAGTCCAACACCGGTACCCACAGCGGGGCAAGAACGGTGGCGATGCTACGGTTGCGAGGTGTGACGTGAAGGTCGTGGCGGTTGTGGTGAAGTGGCGTTGTGGTTGGTGGTTGATGTTGTGGTTGTGGTGGTAATCATGGCGGTTGGTCCAAAATAAAGATAGTAAAAGAAAAACGGCTATCCTGAAGAGTCGCAGCTCGCATAAATGACATGTATTCCCACTAGACAACGGGTTTGGGCCTAACTACACATGTACTTACCGAGATACCTCACCTAAGGGACCTGAATGGTGGTTTGTGAATTTGGTAACCACAACACTACCCCCTCCCCTTTTTACAGACTCGTCCCGAGTCGTCAAATTTTCGTGTGCCATCATGTGTAGTTTTCCCCTTGTACGTTTTACCTACGGATCCCTGAGTGTGACATTCATGGTATTCGTGTCCCCAAAATAAATAACCTGAGGGCTGCGTAACTATCTAAACAAACTCACTCACACGGACGACTTAAATAAAATTGCCGGCGCTAAGACATACATGCCGGGGGCGCACTCATATTTACACTACATCTTACCTTAACTTACAAATTTTACACTAAACCATGGCCCAGGATCACTGAACTCTGCAAAGAAAAGCAGTTAGCAGGGAGCCAGGCTGCCCACATGCAGTCTCTGGCTCAAAACAATGCAGGTGACAGGGAACGTGGCTGGCTGCTCACACGCAGTCCAAGGCCTTCCCTTTTGAACTGAACGCAGTGAACCACAACGGTGCATGGGCTGCACAAACGCAGTCTCCGTGCCAGCTCAAGTGGCACACGCAATGAGCACAACGGATGGATGGATGGACAAAAACACGGTGCACGGGCCGCCACTGCAGGCCCGTGTTGTAGCTGCCAACAGGGCAGTTCTTGCAGCTTGCAAACTGTTGCCTTGCGGATCCTGGCGCACATGGAAATGAACAGGGGGGGGCAAAGCAAAATTGAACGGGGCTGGTGAACGTGGGCAGTGGGCATGGCATGGCAAAGGTAGCAGGCAAACACAGCCCGCAGAAGAAGGCCGCTGCAGGCAAACACAGCCGGCAGATGAACTGGCCGGCACAGGCCTTGAAGAAAAACAGCCAGCAGATGAACTGGCCGGCACAGGCCTTGAAGAAAAACAGCCAGCAGATGAACTGGCCGGCACAGGCCTTGAAGCAAACACGGCCAGCCGATGGCACAGGCCTTGCAGCAAAACAACAGCTGCCGATGAAGTTGGCCGGCCTCCACCTTGAAGCAAAACACGGCCAGCCGATGAAGTTGGCCAGCTCTTGCCGTTCAGTGGAGGTTGGTGGAGGGAGTGCGGTGGTGCTGGCCACTTGGAGGGCAGGCTCGGACCTACCTACCTGTCTCCCTCCCAACCTATCGCCTTTGCCTGTCACTGTACATACCCACTCCCTTAATTTGTGAAAAACCAATTTAGCCCCAACTTATTTTTTTTTTGTTGTTTTTATTTTTACTTCCCCACTATAAATCGTCCCCTAACCCCCTTTATCGTCTTTGTTCGGCTAACCTATCCTGTCACCTAGCCTACTCCCAACCCCTACGTTCCCTTCCCGGAGGGGAATAAGGGAGAGCTAACGCCCTGTGTCGAGGCCCAACGAAGCCTCAGAATGGCCTCCCCAGAGTTCGGCGATCTAACCCAAAGTGGGTCCAGCGGCCCACAACGAGAGCGAGGGGATGGATGGTGCGGAGGGGTACATCTCCTAATCTACCCTAACCATTTAACTGTTAAACTACCCCGGGGCTTTCAACAAGCGCCTCTCGCTTAAACTATTGGTTCTAACAACCCAGATTCCCGTCGCCTGTGTTGGTGTCCTCACAATTTCGGGCCTCGCCCCCCAATTTTCTCTCCGTGCCCTCACACGGTCTCATGGCTGGGACACGTGGCTCCCTTTGGCAGGCACGACCCTCTGCCGAATCTCCCGCTATGGCACCCCCGGGCACTACACTGCCTCCGAGCCTACCAGCTCCCTAACACCGGGAGTGCCCCCCATGGCACCTCCCCTGAAACGCACACGTGGCAGGCCGGCCTCCCGGGCCCCTTTCCGAGGGTCACCCGTGCCCACAACACTGCCCACGCGGCTAATGGCGCCCCGGGCCCCCGCACCAAGCAGGCGCACCCGTGCCCACTACGCTATCCCGGCCCCCCATGGGCCCATGGCCTACCGCGGCCGACTAGCCTGGTGCCCGGGGTACCCACTCAGCGATACTCACCTTTCGCAGCCACGCTCCCAAGCCCGTCAACAGGGCTCCTGCACCCCTCCAAATGGGTCTCGAGCCTACTTTCCCACCAACAACAAAACGACCTCCATTTTTCAATTTGACTAACCCCCTAACTCACTTTATACTGACCCCGGGGTCCCTTGGGCGGGAGTCACTCCTCCCCCCAATCACTCATCGCACCATGCATTCCCCATTCACTCCACACACACAGACCCGCTGGCCTCACTCACTCACCATGTACTCACCTCACAACTCTCCAACTCTTCAACACACACACCGCTGAACTCTGCCATCCTTCTATCTACATCCCCTAACTAAACTCGTGCTCCCACGTCGTCCCTTAAACTAGTAGCACGTTCCTTTTAACACTACATAGCTAAACTACGTCAACTCTACACATTCACTGTCTGTCACTGTCTCCTAAATCAAAAAAATTCATTTTATTTCCCAACCTAAATCTGGCTACAATCCCTCTAACTAATCCATTCCACGGACTCCATGAGGACTTACCCCTGCCCCATGAAGTCGGTCTAACTAAGCTAACCCTTCCCCCTAACTAGTTTCCATCCTGTGCCCAGGTCAAGGGGGTCTTCCACCCCTTGCCCAGGAATCCTGTGTACCCGAAAGTGAGGCTTGCTGTTTTTTTTTTTTTTCATGCGCAGCACCTGCGCGGCAACTCAGAGCTCGCGCACTTTGCACCTGCCCGTGACGTCATGCAGCTGCACGTGTTCCTCGTCCCTCCTTGGACGGGACCATCCGGCAGAGATACCCCTCCTGACGGATTCCAACCCCACGTGCAGCCATGACGTCACCGTGCGCATAAAAAAAACCAAGCCCCACGTCTCGAGGGGTTCCCCACGCGAACACATGTGCTTTGCCCGTTGGAGCTTAACACACACGATCGCGTGGAGAACCCGTCCGGTCCAAATCCATTTACCTGCCTAAACTTTGTCCGTCCGCGGGATCGGCAAATCCACCGCGTGCGTTTCCGGACCGGGACTTCACTCTCGCAAGCGAGCACGTGGTGGTCTCGTGCGTTGCACAGCACGAACCTCGTGCTCACTGCTGGGTGAACCCGGCACGGTCCCCGAAATAGCTACAGCCGCTACACGGCTTTCTCTCCTCTGTCGCCGTCTCCGTCTCCATTCCACACACGCATACCTGCGTGTTACGACGCACACAGTCCACACCATTAAACTCACACCGGGAGACGCGGCTGCGTGCTCCCGCATGCCAACCGACATCTCCCTCTCATACCGCTCTCTCACACACACGGTCTCCCTTGCACACAGCGACCTTGCACACGGCCGTTCACTCACGCGTGCGGGGCACTCACCCGCGGTTCCTCACTCGCACTCCGTGCCTCATCCACACACGCGGGGGCACTCAACCGCGGTGCCTCATCCACACACGGTGCCTCACCCACACACGCGGGGGCACTAACCCGCGGTGCCTCACTCACACTGGCCGTTTCATCCACACACGCGGGGGCACTAACCCGCGGTGCCTCATCCACACACGGCGTGCTGGGAAGCACGCACTCTGGAACCATCGCCACCACACCACTCACACACGGGGTCGCTTCCACACACGGGGGCGCACTCACACCTTGCACCACACACACAGGGACAACCACACTGGGGATTCGTGTCCCCACAAGGGTCTCCGGGGCCTCTATACCCCCAAGCTCTCCGTGCACCTGTCCACAGCACTCGTCCCCTCAACCTCGCAAAGCACGACCGAACTCACCTGGTCGTGACTCGCCTCAAGGGGGCATACTCCCTCCCCTCGTTCCTGGAGGAGGCCATCCAGCTGCTCGCACCGGGTCTCTACCCAGTCCGCCAGCTCACCCCCATTATCCTCCACTACCTCCGTGTGTGTGTGCGTCACTTACCCCGTCTTCATCGTGTAGTCTCTCCTCTATCGTTCCCTTCCCGGCTACCGTCACTGCCAACTCTTCACCCTTTACCTCCCTTGTCTCAACTATTATTATTTCATTTGTCGTCACCTCGTGTCTCGTCTCACACGTTTTGGTCTCCCCATTTAATTTTTCCCTTTTGGTCACCGTCGATTCCTCTGTCACGACCCTCGCCCAACACGCCCCAAGAATTATTTTTTTACCCGCCTCCACCGCGGGCCTGTCAGCCGTTGCACCCCCTTCCAGCTCGTTTGCTTCCACACGTGGAGTCGCCATTCCCAGCTCCCTGGTCACGGCCTTCATGCCCGCCTGCAGGCATCGGCCCATGTTCTGCGTCTCCCCCCGGAGCTTTTTCATTTCTTCCTTCATGTTTGCTTCCATTCCGTTTATTTGCTTGTTCATTTCGTTTTTCATTTCATTTGTATTTGTATCCATCTTTTCGTTCATGCCTTTCATTTCGTTTTTCATTTCATTTGTATTTGTATCCATCTTTTCGTTCATGCCTTTCATTTCGTTTTTTATTTCATTTGTCATTGCCGCCAGCATGGCGCATAGCTGGGCCACGTCGGGTGCGCTTGAGTGAGCCGTTTCGGCAGGGGTTGGGGAAGGGTCTTGGTGGAGAGGGGGGGGGAGGTGTCATACACCGCGGCCGCTGCCGCACCCACCTCGGGCCCTGGGTTCAGTTGGGCGAGTCCGTGTTCCTGCACAATCAACATTTCCTGCTCGGGGATTCCATCCTGGACCATGGATCCTGCACATTCTACATCCATTTCTAATACCCCCGGCTCCCGCTCGCCTTGAGACGCCATCTTGCTTCTCGTGAAGGGTTAATTTGCTCGCTCGTAATTTGGAGGGAATCGGGGGTCGCTTCTCTCACCCCTGGACCGATTCCCGTGAATTTAGCCGGAGACAGGAGAGCCCGTTTTCCTGTTCTCCGATACCAGTGCCGCGAGGAGGGCGATGAGTTTATATCGCACGACCTGACACCAGTGTTGCGGTATTCGCGCCCGCCGGCGTGCTGACGGCCACGTAACTCGAATCGCGGCACGTCGCCCACCGGACGGACAATCCAGTCGTGACCCTCTCGGACTAACGCCGGGAACCAGTCACGGGTGGACCTTTCGGTCTCACCGCGATCGAGCCAATCAGCCCCCGCGTGGGATAGGGTTGCTCGCCAAATTCGACCTACCTAAGTACCCACGCGGAGGGTAGACCGGGCGATCGCACCTCGCCGCAGGTCGACTTCGGACACGGGTCACTTAAGCGACCCGTTCCGTACTATCAGAATAACCGAGCGGTGTTATCGTCGACCTCGACGGTTCGATTAATTATCGGGCGTATTCAGCCCACTACCAACCCTTTACGTGAAGCAAGATGAGGATTCAATGGGAGAAATGACGAAGCGAAGCGGGAAACAGTTCAACACAAAAGCACATTTATTCGCGGCACACGGGAAGCACACATATACAATTCCACCAAATGCACACAGAAAAGAAAAAACACAATTCAATTTACACAAAAAGCAAATGTAAAAGCGAAGAAAATGCAGAGCTAATACCGACTACCGAGCACACGGCAACACTTATACAATTCTACTTCACAGACGGCGCCGACAACACATACCCAAAACCAAGGAAAAGAAATACCCTCAAGGATGAGGCGGGCCTGAGGCCGAGACCGGGTCGCGCCTACCCGTCTGGTGATGAGACGCGGAGCGGCGATGGCGCCCCAACCCCGCGGGCCTCGCGGGCAGTGTCTGGTAGGGGGTGGGAAAGGGGCCCCCTTGGTCGCACTATCTCAGCGCGGGGGGAAACAGGAGGGGGTTGCTGATGCTCGGGGTATAGAGGATCTTTATTATCCCTGGTGTGCGTCTCCACCTCGGCCAGGTCGCGCTGTCGGCCTCCCTCGGGTGCAGCTCCCTGCACGACGCGAGCACCCCCTCGTCTGGTGTCGCCGCCTTTCCACAGCTCGTCCCCTCCGTTCCGACTCCAACGCACACGACGAGCAGCTCCACCGCCCGCGAAGTCTTGACCCTCTGCTTCCGACTCTCCTACTCTCCGCCTCTGGACTCTCCGACTCTCCACTCTCCCCTCTGGACTCTTCTGACTCTCCACTCTCCGCCTCTGGACTCTCCGACTCTCCACCTCTGGACTCTCCGACTCTCCACCTCTGGACTCTCCGACTCTCCACCTCTGGACTCTCCGACTCTCCACCTCTGGACTCTCCGACTCTCCACCCTCCAGACTGACGAACACGGTCCTTTTATCCCCCCGTAGCTTCGCCTTTGACCCCCTCCCTTTGACCTTTCACCTCGCTCCCCATTGGCCCGAGAAAAAGTGGGCGTGAAGGCTTTTTGATCCACAAATTTGCATATATCGATCGTCCTGGAGGCGGGGCCAAATCGCCCCTCGCTCACCGATTGGACGGCAAAAAGTGGGCGTGTGTCGTTTTTGATCCGTTTTTGAAGCACAAAATCCGTGATTTTGTACACGCTGTTCGACGCGCGCCCTGCACGAGTCCAACACCGGTACCCACAGCGGGGCAAGAACGGTGGCGATGCTACGGTTGCGAGGTGTGACGTGAAGGTCGTGGCGGTTGTGGTGAAGCGGCGTTGTGGTTGGTGGTTGATGTTGTGGTTGTGGTGGTAATCATGGCGGTTGGTCCAAAATAAAGATAGTAAAAGAAAAACGGCTATCCTGAAGAGTCGCAGCTCGCATAAATGACATGTATTCCCACTAGACAACGGGTTTGGGCCTAACTACACATGTACTTACCGAGATACCTCACCTAAGGGACCTGAATGGTGGTTTGTGAATTTGGTAACCACAACAATATATATATATATATATATATATATATATATATATATATATATATATATATATATATATATATATATATATATATATATATATATATATATATATAATGATATTGCATCTGAAGGTCTGGTTGGAGACACCATTCTAATTTCAATGGAATGTTTGCTTAAGGTGATATCCAGATATTTTCTTACACTTTTGTCAGCTTCAGATTATAAATCTTTCCCTTGCCTTTTCAATGTGGACTAACCTTCTGACCTCCAAACTATGGAGCCATGTGTGATCCATCCTCCATACCCAAAGGGCTGCAGTCTTGATGTCATTCTGCTCCGAGGATGATCTCACCCCTCCAATCACTGAGTATTATACAAAATTCCTATTAACCTTCACGTCGACCCTCAGGAGGCAGAAGTGTGTATCTACCCTCAGGAGAGCCAGAAAACAACATCTTTCTTAGCTCAAGTCTGAACTCTCAAACCTCTCTCCCTCCTCCAAATCCTGGTGGCATCTAATCAAATCTGTTTCTGGTGTATGTTCCCCTCCATCCCCTCCCTTACCTCAAATGGCTGCACTGCTGATGCCGCATGTGACAAGGCCGAATGCCTAAACTCTGTGTTTGCAGCTAAATATTGTGTCCATAACCCATCGCTTTCTGTATCCACCTTACCCAGTCGCACCCAACTGTCCCTGAACTCTGTGTCCTTTTCTCCTGACAAGGTGGAGAGCTTGCTATCAAACCTCGACTCAGATTTTGCAACTGGTCCAGACGGCATCAGCCCACGTGTCCTAAAAACCTGCTCTTCTGCTCTTGCTCACCCTCTCTCTGTTCTATTCACCCTCTCATTTACTCAAGGTCATCTGCCATCTGCTTGGAAATCAGCAAACATCACTGCCCTGCACAAAAACGGTACATAAACAGATCCCTGCAACTACAGACCAATCAGCCTCCTGCCAATCATCAGCAAGGTCATGGAATCCATCATCGCTTAAGACATTAAAACCTTCCTCTTCTCCAATGGCCTAATTTCTGATCATCAATTTGGATTCAGACCAGGTCACTCTTCCCTGGATATACTGCTTCAGCTCTCCCAACAATGGATGGAGGTCCTCAATGCCAGACATGAAATCAGAGCCATATTCCTAGACATATCACGTGCTTTTGACACAGTCTGGCACCCTGCCCTGCTCACCAAACTCTCTTCCTCTGGTATGGAAGGCCATCTCCACTCATGGCTCGCAGACTTCCTCTCCTGTCGCAGTCAACGTGTGGCCCTAAATGGAGTTCTTTCATCCCCTCTTCCTGTCCAGGCTGGAGTTTCTCAAGGTAGTGTTCTGGGCCCTGTTCTTTTTCTGGTTTTCATCAATGATCTCTCTGACTCTGGAAAATCCTCTATATCTCTTTGCTGATGACTCCACCCTCTGCCGTACCATCTGTCATCCCTCAGACCGGCATGCAGCAGCCACTTCGCTCACTGCAGATCTGGATAAAATCACAAACTGGTCCAACATGTGGAACATGTCTTTCAATCTAGACAAATTTCACACTCGAACGATGTCTCTCCGAAAGGACCATTTAGAACCCCCCCCTCCCGCATCCACTTTCTCAACAATCCTCTGGAAGAAGTCCTTTCTTTCAAGTTTCTGGGTCTCACTAGCTGCCATGACCTTTCCTGGGAAAGCCACATTTCCAACCAGGCCTCAAAAGCCAGTCGCCGACTGGGAGTCCTCCGTCGAGCAAAGTCCTACCTCAGCCCACCTGAGCTCCTGACCACTTGCAAAGCTTTCATCCACAGCCTGATGGAGTACTGCTCTCCCCTCTCAGCTGGTGCTCCTGCCTCCCACCTTTCTCAGCTCCACGTTGTGGAAACCAAGGCATTTCGGATCATTGGTATCTCCCGCGATGAGGCTGAGCCTTTTGGCCTCTCACTCTCTCACTGCAGGCAGGTCGGTGGTCATTCTATCTTCTACCTTCTGCACTCTAGTCTCGCCCCCCACCACTGTGTCTGCGATTTGTCCCCACCATATTTCCACAGGGCGCTCAAGGTCCGCCAACACCCCCCTTCTGGTAAAACTCCCAAAATCACGAATCACTGCTCACCTTCACTCTTTCCTTCCTCTTTTTTCCCACCTTTGGAATAAACTCCCTCACTCTATTAAATCCCATTCTTCCCTGCAGGCCTTCAAAACAGCTGTTCACCACCACCTCTTATCGTCCCCCATCCAAAACCTCGATCTTTTCCACCCCCGTTAATCCACCCCAAACCCACCTCCTTCAAATTCCATGCTTTCCTTCCTGAAAGTCCCTGTAATGTCCATCTTGTATTCCCCATGTTCCCCACCCCATCCCTCTCCCTTCCACAGATCTAATGTGTCTGTTACCCACTGTTTAGTCATTCCCATCCCCCCCCCTCTTGTCTCATGCCCCCCTTGATGTGCGTTGTGTGTTTACTCTCACACGAGCCTTGACAAGGTATACAATAACAAACAAAAAAAGGTCATAAATATTCCTTGTCCATTCAAAATTAAGCTGACCTCCAGATGGCTGCTCCAATGAAGCTGCGAGTGATCTCTTCCATGAACCCTCAACATGTCAGTTGTGGTATCGGCATATTGGGAAGAAGAACAGACTTCGTCTCACTGAAAACTACATGATAATTCAAAGTTTTTATGGACTGCAGAATTGAGAGAAAGACTGTGTTGCTCATTGAAGCACCTCTGAAATTCTCCATATCGACATGTATGTTTATGTTTGTTTTTTTATAAATGACTCTAATGTACAGAAGGAATTGAGAATTTCTTCAACACCGGCTTACATACATTCTGACGGGAACTTCCTTTATGTTGTCAGAATTGAAGCACTCCCTGCACTCCCGTGGCGTCTCGACCAGTCACACTACCCCGTATAATCCCGGAGGCAATGGCCAGTGTGAACGGTACAACGGTGTGATTTGGAAAAACATTACTCTGGCTACCAAATCACAAGGCCGACCAACTCCTCAATGGGAGCACATTATGCCAGACACCTTGCATTCCATACGTTCACTGCTCTCGACTGCTACAAATGATACTCCATACAAGCGTTTATTCAATTGCCAACGTCGGTCAACAAGTGGCTGCTCAATTCCGACATGGCTATCCTCACCTGTACCTGTTCTCTTGAAACGTCACGTGCGGCAATCAAAGTATGACCCTGTCATTGAGGAGGTGGAAGTGCTTGAGTCTAACCCTCGGTTTGCTCACGTGCGGTACCCTGGTGGTAAAGTGACAACTGTGGCTCTGATGACCTGGCACCATGTGGTGAGGTCCAAAACTCTGGTGGCTTCGATCTTCCTTTCCATAAACTACCTGGACTGGTCACGGATGCAACCCAGGGGTATCCATCACACAATCAGCTCACGACTGGTGATGAAGATACCAGTGGCTTCTCAGATGTTGGAAGTACTCCGAAGGATGTTCCTGATGCTCCTCCACTGCACAGATCTGGGCGTGACAGATAACCACTTGATCGCTTGAATCTGTTGATGCTTACTGTTTTTATTATTTTAAGAGGGGGAGAATGTCATAGATTGTCATTCCAAATCCTCCATACATGTATCCGGATCCTCTCATTACCCGTAGGTAACGCGATATTCAAGATGGACACTGAACGGACTTGTGTGTATGGATAGATAACTATGGTAGGCTTATTAATCATTGTTCTTTCTTGTTGAAATATTATGCATGTAGAATTGTTACGAATCTGGAAGCCATTTGCACACAGACAGACAGCAGTCCCCGCAGTTCAGTTATTTCGATAAGTATGTGTTTATAGTCAGGGTCCCGTCCTTCTGTCTAATGGGTTAATTACATGTGTGCGCTATGAGTTGCTTTTATAGTCAGGTTTTTTACATCTTCAATCTTTCTTCGTTTTCACACCATCGCCATCCATCGCCCACGTGCAGCGTGTCATGTACAGGGGTGAGGTTCCCTCCGCCCACCGTGAGCTCGTCCAATCAACGGCGGTGGGCCCGACAGCCGACCTGAGAACGCCCCTCCCCGCTACAAGGGTGAATGGAGAATAGGGTGCTCCCCTGGTTGTTCCGTCTGGGTTCTCAGACACGCACGGGGGGAGGGTGGTCGTTGCCCCTCCCACTGGACCACCCCTTGTCCAATCAAGGAAGCTCATCACCTCAGGGCTGGCTCCGCCTTAGCCAGATGGAGTGTTCAGCCCGACCAATGAGGGGCGGCCATGAGTCGCCCGACAACCCCTTGTCCAATCGGGAGGAGAGTGGCAAAAAGAAAAATCGCTCGGACCTCGAGAGTGGTGGAAAAGACGAGAGGACTGTGACAGTGGTGGTCGTGGTTTGAGCGGTCTGCGGTCATGGTGGCTTGGTCTCGTTCATGGGCCGTGGACTTCGGGTTGTGGGTTCGAGTCCCACCGTGGTGGTTTGGAGTTGGTGTGACCGCACGAGGTGGGAAGGTACCCCCAGCCAGGCTCTACTGAATAAAGACCCACGGGGTCCATTTTATTGTGTGTGTGTGTGTGTGTGTGTGTGTGTGTGTGTGTGTGTGTGTCCATCCGTGTCCGTGGGCCCCTGTCTGTAAGTAGAATTGTTAAGTGCCTTGTACATTGTGAATTACATTTCTTATTCGTGATAACTCTGCTCTGTGTCTCCCTTCCCGATTATTGTAAAATAACCCCCCCCCCCCCGTGTTAAATGTACCAGCTCGTTTTCTGTGCTTTCTTGCATTGACCCAGCACGGTGCGGGTTTGAGAAATACTAAGGCCGTTGGTGCCGTAAGTTGTCATTGGGACTGGCGCGGCTCTGGTAACTCCGCTCGGTTACGCCGGATCCGAGTCGTTACCTGCGCCTCGATTCGGACAGAGCCCGTCGAGGGTGTGGTTTCCCCGGTAGCTAGACTGCGTGGTTATTTAGGTATATTGGAGATCAAGACAATTAACCCTACTCCACGCGGTCGAAATATTGGCGTCCACGGTCCGCTTAAGGGACCCGTGACCTTTGGAGTTATCCAAAGGTTACGACCTAAATTCCGGGTGTTCGGTGGGAGACGACTCTACTGCTCCACCTAGTGGTCGTTTATCGCCATCGAACCCCGGCCCACAACAATATTATTATGTTTGTTGTACTTAGCTATGCACCTGTATTGTTACAGGTTGTCCTGTTCTTGCTGAATAAAGCCTACGTTGTGTGATCTCTAACAAATCAAGCCTTTTCAATATACCCATCGGCTTATGACAATATGTTTTGAAAAGATTAGGCCATAGTATCCCATTGTGTAGCACTCCTTGCCCATAGACTGAGGGGGATGCGTAAGTTAATTATAAATGCAGGTTGATGTTCAGTTAGAATAATGGTTGGAGATAGGGTTGTCTCGCATGAGAATGAGAAAATGTTATTTATTTCTCATTTGTTTGCAGGTTGATTCAGCACCTCAGTGATAATGCAGCAATTCCCAGAGGACCCTTTGAGCATGTCTTTTTCTCTTTTCTCTTTTTTTGCTTCCTTTTCTTTGATTCCTTCCAATAATTATTCATCCAATCACCAGTTTGCAAAGGCTTGTATGGCCTACGTACACCGGTCATGACTGTTTTATCGACATTCCTTTGTATTCCTTCCCAAACAGTGGAACCTTTTCTTATTTATTTTTTTTTTAAGACAATACAACAATATGCAATTTTTCTTTTACATCCCTCCCTCGTGCTGTTTTTTTTTCTTTTCTTTATTCCCCAGCCCACCTACATACACTCTCCATTGTGGCTGCAACACATCATTTTCCACCCACGCTGTAATTATTGAGAAAATTCTTACCTTTTCCTATTTTACTTTCGGTGTCTATGGAGAGAGCAAGGGACATAAAGGGAAGCTGCCTCAAGCAAACGACATTGGCTGACTATGGCCTTGGGACCGTGAGTTCATAATGATCTGACAAAATGGCAAATTTCCGTGATAAGTTGATCGTTTACATGGAAGTTAATTACGTGCGGATGTCATTAAACCCCTCAATTTTCTTCTGATTAGGAGAATCTGGGGATGAGGATCTGCCCGGGTTCACAAGTTCAAACCTCTTCATTGTCTAACCTCATTGCCTACTTAACCACCATAACCATGGAAACGTCTCTGTGTAAATGATCAGTTATAGCTTGATAAGGGAAGGTAATGGTCGAATTTGGTTTTCTGTGAGGTAACATATCTCTAAAGGCTTTTCATGTTTTTTATTGTTGTTTTTTTATTATTTTTTTACAGTGGTAGACCCATCTGTTTATTATGTAATCAAGGGGGATAGGGTATTGTGGGGGGAGGAAAAGGAAGGTTAAATTTCATGACGATCACATTCCAAACCCTCAGTGTACTTTTTGATTAATCAAATTAACAGTATAGTAGACACTGGATAAGCTCGTGTCGTGGAAGGGATTTGAACCTGGGATCTCATCACCATAACTTGTGAGTTCATATGAAATACACAACAGTCCATTGCTTTGTGACCAGGATAGTTCCTGATTGATTAGAAAATATATATATATATATATATATATATATATATATATATATATATATATATATATATATATATATATATATATATATCTATCTATATATATATATATATCTATCTATATCTATATATATATATATATATATATATATATATATATATATATATATATATATATATATATATATATATATATATATATATATATATATATATATATATATATATATATATATATATATATATATATATATATATATATATATAGCCTGGTGTTGGTGCAGTGGTTAGGGCAGCGGCTTGGGATCCAAAAGGTCCTGAGTTCAAGCCCCGTTGGGCCACTGAATTAATACACCAGGGGGTTGACTCAGCCTGTCATCCTTCCGAGGTCGGCGAAATGAGTACCAGTCTACTGGGCCGGTGTATACCCTGGTTAAAATAGGTGTACCATATCCCTGTGTTGTAAGAGGCGACCAGGGTTGCGTCAGGAATGGCATCCGGCGTAAAACATGTGCCAAATCACTATGCGGATCAAACGGATGATACGCTGTGGCAACCCCGAAAGGGAGCAGCCGAAAGAAGAAGAAGAAGATATATATATATATATATATATATATATATATATATATATATATATATATATATATATATATATATATATATATATATACATATATATATGTTCAATCAATAGTTATCATTAAAGAATTTACCTAAATAAAATAATTAATTATTATTATATCAGATGCAATAGGAACTTGTTCACACAAAAACCAACCAAACTTAAATAAAAGGTGATGATGGAGTCTAAAGACATTTTCTCAAGACCTGATCAAACAATCAGCTAAATATCCTCTGTTTAACATGATGGAAAAAACCTTCTTAGCACGTTCCGGAAAATCATCCTTTACTGAACAAATTCTTACAAATCAAGGTATCTGAGATGAAAAGACATTGAAACCCATTTTAATTGGTACATTGTTACCTGGAAAGGTGTACAAAACTACAGGGAAACTGAAATCATCAACTTTATGATATACATTTGTACTAAAACCATTCTGTCCAACTCTAACCAACACATCCAGATATGCAGCAACTGTGCAATCATTACTACTCCTGTTAACAATCAGGTTATCTGGATAAATCTTGTGAAGCTGCCGATCGAAAACAGTATAGTTAACCACACAAATTTCATCGACATAACCACATGTATGAGATAATATTTTAGATAATCCTATGTTTTTTTTTTCTCCTTCATCAGTTTCTGTATAAATGAAAATTCACAGAAAATAAGAAAAATATCCTCTAGTAGGGGCTGCAATTCCCACCCATGGGAATACCCAAAACCTGTTGAAACATTATCCTACAAAAAGAAACAAAAGTATTCAATAAAATAAAATTAACATCATCTTTAAACTTCTGCTAACCAAAACAATGAAAACTTGAGTATTTCTTTTTAGAAAAGAATGCTCTATCAAACCTGACACGTAAAAACTTATTAAAAGAGTTAAAAACCTTGTCACTCACTTTGAAGCGTGAATCCCTCACTCGTACTAAATCAAAATTTGTATATAAAGTTGAGAAATCAGAAACTTCAACTCACTTGATATTGAGGCATCTAAATCTACCGAAGAACTCAAAATAAGCATTAATGTTCCAGAAAGTGTTGATACCAGAATTCTTCTCAATTGCTAAACATTCTTCTTAATGTAACATTGTGCTTGCAAAGCACCTGGATAAGATTTATCATTGCACAGGGTTGAACCAGAAGGGCACTCTGTAGAGCGCATACCTCCGCCACGTAATGCCTGATCCAAGAGAACATATCGGGCCCAATCAATAATTTTTGAAATATCATGCTATACAGTACTATATCGTTTTTGGCCCTATCTCTCAATGGTGAAGAATCACTTAAAAAATTAAATAATTCTCGTATCCAGATCAGGATCTTCACCAAAATTGAACCAATTCGTCCTTAGCACACATCCAACCTGTCCACCAAGCTTCGTCTGAATCCGTCCACAACTTTTTGAGATATCGTGCTGTATATCGGTTTTGCAATACCTCTCAATGGGGAAGAATCAATTAAAAAAATTTATCAGATCCAGACCCAGAACCAGATCTTCACCAAGCTTGAAACAATTCTTCTTTGTCACACACTCAACATGTCCACCAAGTTTCATCCGAATCCGTCCACAACTTTTTTGAGCTATCCTGCACACAAACGAGGAATAAATCATGCAGAGCACTATACTGAACACATTGTAAACAACTAGAGGGGGAGCACTCGGGAGAGTGCAAAACCTCCACCGCCAATACTGCTGGGTCACTCAAGTGAACCTTATATCTTATTCATTAAATATGTCAACAGTGATGAGAGTTATAGTTCTTTTCTCCAACATTTTTTGGGGGGGGGGGCACGGGGGGTTTGGAAATCACTTAAAACATGTAAAAATGCAAAAAAAAATTTTCTCAAACAATTATTTTTGGGGTGAGGGGTTGGAAATCACTTAAAATATGTAGAAATGCAAAAAAAAAAATTTTCTCTAACAATTTTTTTTTGGGGGGGGTAATTTTTTTGAGGGGGTTGGAAATCACTTAAAACATGTAGAAATGCAGAAAAGAAAAAACATTTTCTCTATATTATTTGGGGGGGTAACAATTTTTTTTGGGGGGTGGGGGGGTTGGAAATCACTTAAAACATGTAGAAATGCAAAAAAAAAAAAATTTCTCTAACAATTTTTTTGGGGGCGTGGGGGGGTTGGAAATCACTTAAAACATGTAGAAATGCAAAAAAAAAAAAAAATTCTCAATTTTTTTTTGGGGGGGGGACCAAGTCCAAAATTTAATGGCATGATCCTTGGACCATACCTAACCCCCCCACCAAGTTTCGTCGAAATCCGTCGGAGTTTTTCCGTAATACTGTTCACAAACAAACAACCAAACAAACAAACAGAAAGGGGTGTAAACAGTAACCTCCATCCATCTTCGAAGATGGCGGAGGTTAATAATGAACCATGCTTCCCCATTGACTCGGGCCGCTCACCTGTATTTGTTTTTTTGTCTTCATAAATTAATTATTTTTTTCATTTCTTTATATTCTCAATTATGGACACTTTCCGAAGGTTCTGTGATTTTTTTTTTTTTGTGGTGTATCAGCTTCGTTGTCCGTCGGCACGTAAAGTTACTGTTTTTTCCCCATTTTCTCGGGTCGCTCATTATATTAACAAAATGATGGATATCCTCAAAGGTGAAACAAAATTCCAACAACTGGGAAGTGCAACTGAACATGATCGTAGTTCATGGTTGGAAAGTCAGATCACCAAATGGCTGTTACAGCTCCACAAGCGTGGTGAACTGTCAAAGGGGTTGTAGAACAAAATCAAACCTGTTGGAGCCCAACGTCCAAGAATGTACAGCTTGCCCAAGACCCACAAGGAAATGTCCCACTGAGACCAAAATTGTCCATGGTTGGATCAGCACAACATGAACTTTCCAAGTGGTTGGGAGAGGTACTACAACGAGAATTGGATTCGCTTTCACACTTCGTGATCAAAGATTCTTTTACATTTGCAGAAGCAATTTGTGCTGCAACACCGACAAGTGCGGATAACATAATCATCTCTTTTGATATTAAAAGTTTGTTCACGAATGTCCCACTGACAGAGACTATTGATATATGCGTACATCTGCTACATCACAGTGATCTTGAATGACTGCAGACCCTGCAGTTCCCACCAGACTTTCCGGAATCACAGGCCCGAGCACACGAATAACTTTGTGACACGGCGGGTCGCTAATCGACCGTGAACGCCATTAACTCGACCACGTGACTTAGGGTCCTCCATCTAATAAATACCGTTTACCTAATGGTCACGTGGTTTAATTACCAGGCGATGCGCTGCCCGGTACACCTTGTTAAAACCGGATCACCTTTCCGGATCAGATGCAGTTGAGCGTAACTGCCCAAGTTCGTACCGGCTTGAAAAACAGATCGTTGGGGGATAACCTCCCAGCTAAACGAGAGTACGATCCATGCTGGACCAATGAAGGAAAAGACGAAAACAAGCTGGGAACATTTTGAGACAATCATTTATTAACAATCAAGCGAGGAAAGGTATGTAGCACAGTAAATTGGGTTTATTGGTATGTACAGCCGAGGATAGCAAGGAATTTGTGGGGTGCCGCAAAAGGCAAACAATCTTACAAAGCAGGCACTGAGCAGACTTATCCCGTTAGAATTACAACAATCTTAACTTAAGCTACGACAGGCGCCATCACATACACACACAAACCCGAGGAAGATTAGATAGCCAGAAAGAAAGAGAGCAGATGAGGATAAATGGCCTCGCAATAACTGGCACGGTTGGCTGACCAAAGCAACCCAGTACACTTAGGGGGAGGAAGGAGGGAGAAATACTGGTGTCTAAGGTGTGGGAGTAGGGGGTTTGGTGAAGTGCAATATGGGGGGTGCAGTGTCGTGCCAGAGGAAAATGGGATTGTGAATCAGTAGGATGCTCTTTTATGCATTCAAGGGGATGAGATAGAGGGGTGTTTGAGAGAGGAGAGAAGATGCGTGAGGTGACGATCCTTAACTTAGTCATGCATCGGTCTGCTAGTGAAGCGTGTACCTCTGTGGGATGCTCCACTTGAGCGTTCCCACCTCGAGAGTTAGCGTGGTATGTCCGGCTTAGTCACTTTGCCAGGGCTCGTGGCAACATGCACTCTGCACTGGTCCTCCGGAATATGGACGTCTCAGTCGCACACCAGCCGTGAGTGAAGAGCCAGCAAAGGGCAGAGGCAACGAGGAGCAGCCAACAGAGCCGAGACAAACAGATAAGAAGGTGGCGAAGAAGAGAGGTGAAGAAGAGGTCGAGGGGCCGGAAGCGGTCTCATTCGCACATTTGGCGAGACACGGCCCTGACTCAACATAGTGTATAAGCCGGCAACCTGGCCCCGAATGCGCTTCAAGTGCAGTCTGAATGCCGAATAGCAATGCACACCTGCCACCCACGGCCCCCCCTCTCATCAACCAAAATGCACATCCGGGCCCCATACAAACCTACCAGATCGCCCTTCCCGTAACCTCTCCTCACTGCCTCTGTCTTGCCGTGTTCTGGCGACTGGTCGAGGGTCATATCAATCTCACGTGCTCACCCGGGACATTCCCGGCAAGAGGCAGTTTGTGCTATTAACGTCTGTTGCTCGTCCCCACATCACGCGGTTCGTGTATAGCCCGAGCCGTGCAGCACGCCTCTGTTTAGTGGCGAATTGTAGCGATGTAGAGGTACGATGGTGTGCGAGAATGTTTTTCCTGTGTGCGGGAGGTGTTGGTCGAAGTGGTGAGTTTTTGGTGAGCAAGGTGAGATGCCATTGGAAATTGGTGCACAGATTTTAATGAAATGGCATGCCATGCGCATGCTGTTTAGTGTGTTTCTTCTTCTGTTGATTCTCAGCCACGGGAGGCTGCGTGTTGTGTTTGCAAATTGATATCGTGGTTTTGCTTGCTTGCTTGATTTGTACCTTGGCTAAAAGGAAAGGGTTGGAATAGAAATCAGAAAAAAATATACAGACATAGTTCATCGACCAAGCTATTAGACCCACACAACGCACTTCATCCCATTAACCCACTAGACATGAGGGGAAGGTCTGACTGCACCGAGACTACCAAAACAACTGCCTGGGGATCACTCGCTGTATGTTGGTGCCATTGCCTTAGAGGCAAGCGGTTTCGTAGAACCACAACACTAGGATGCCGTGAAAAGGACGATCATCAAGAAGGTTTGAAGAACAAATCAAACATACGATATCAAACACGTACCTGGCTGTACAACCTCGAGTTATCTTTACCTTTCACCGTTTGCTTACGTCAGTTAACAAGGACGTTCTGCCCATGTCACAAGGACTATTACAAGGAATTATAAGGAAATCAGCAATGTTATCTATGAGTTTAAGAGCTGATGTGAAGCTCGGTACGTAGGCTGTACAACTCAAAGGTTGGCTGATTGTATCAAACAGCATGTCCCTCTGGAGATTCGAGAAAAGAACTTGAGAGTTTTGACACAACCAGTGCGAAGATGTAGGAATATTCAAGGATCGTTGGCTATTTATTGTTCTTCTGCCATTGCACAGCACTTAATTGCCAACCCCATCTTTGCAGACCAGTGCAACGCAGATATGTTTAAGATATTGAGTCGAGGTCGGAGTGTTTCACAACTATGTATGTTGGAAGCAACCTTCATCCTTTCCATGGATCCGGTGTTACATCGTCAAAAGGAATTTGTACATTCTCTCATTCTCTTTCAACATGGAAACATCAAAGCTGTTGCTCCAACCGCTGTCCAAGGTAGGCGTGCAAATGGTGAGTCATCAGCTTTGGGGGCTTCGCACCCCCGTCCCTCCAAGGTGTTGGTGTGAATGGTGAGTCGGCGCGCTGTACTCCACTCGAGCCAATCAGAGCCAGAGATACTGATGACTGTGAGATAACCAATGGGGGCTCAGATTACCATTGACGTCATAACTGATTAACCAATCAGTGTCGATCTTACATAGCCAAGCCTATACATGCCTATCTTGCTGTGATTCAACCTTGAAAAGTACAGCATGAGAAGCTTCGGTTAACATGTCGCGTTTGTTTTCTTGTATATTAAAGTTCTGTAGTACCGAATATCTGTTCCTTTTATAAATTTGTTGATTCAAATTCCCCCAAAACAAGGTTTGAAAGTGACAAGTTTTTGGGTTGTATAAAGTACGTACTCGAGTCGGTAATCACACTGATTCCAATCTGCTGATTCCCGAAAAATTGCCAATGTCGGCCAAGCACTAATACTGTGTGTGTGTTGTTCATAAAGCATCACATTTCCCTCTGCTGACTCTCCTTCCTCCACCTCTCTCTCGCTCTCTCACTCTCTCTCTCTCTGTCCCATACTCGCTCCACCCCCTCTTAATGCAATGCAGCATCCTCCCACCCATCTCCCTCTGTCTCTCTCTGTTGCTGAACGTGTCCCGGAATTGTTTATCTCTGGATGGTGTTTGTCTCTGGACCTGTCCTGGCGGTGGTTGTTTGTCTCTGGACCTGTCCCAGTGGTGTTTGTCTCCGAACATGTCCAGGCGGTATTTATCTCTGGACGTGTCCGGGAAGTGTTTATGTCCAGACAGGAGTTTATCTCTGGATGTGTCCGGGTGGTGTTTGTCTCCAGACAGCTTGGCTCCAGAAGCGTCGGGCGGTGCTTGTTTCCGGACTTTTCTGGGTGGTGTTTGTTTCCAGACGATGTTTATCTCCAGACGTGTTCTGGCGGTGTTTGTCTCCGGACTGTGTTTATCTCAGGACAAGTCCGGGCGGTGTTTGTCTCTGGGCGGTATTTATGGTATGACCAGTAGAAAATGGATTTGAGACATTGTTTTGTTTCTATCTTCATTGTTATTCTATGCAGAATGATGTTGATGAGACGGTATATGAATTATAATTAACGCTCCATCGTACATCTGCCTTCCCTTCCTCTCACCTCTCGCTGCCTTCCGTTCCCCACCCATCCTCAATCCCCCTCCCTGCTCTCTCTTTTCCCGTGCACCTCCTCACTCTCCCCCACCTCTTTCTCTGTCCCCCACCCCCTCTCTCTCTCTTCCCTCTCCTCCCCCCTCCACTCTTGGTATTCCTATCAGTGAAGCAATGGGTGGTATTTGCATGTAATAATAATAAACAGAAGAAAATCAATAGGTTTCCCAGCCTATCAGGCTTGATATCCTAAAAATAATAATAATTCAGGATTTAGTGTCAAACACCAAACAAAAGTTTGAAGACAAACGACATTTGGTTCACAAAAAAATTACTGAGCAAAAGACATAAATATCAATCAGCATCAAAAATATATACTGTGAGAGGTCTGCTCTTCAACTGGTTTAACATAACTACATTAATAGTTCAGAAAAATCATTAAAATGCACAAAAAAACCCCCAAAATAGCACATGAACAACACAACATGAATCAGAAAAATGGTAGAGAGCTGATAACTAAAAGTTCAAAAGACATGAACAGACAATATACAGTTCAAGGAACATACAAAAATTAAAAAATGAACAAATGGTATTAACAAAGAAAAATTAAAATAATTCAAATATTAATATTCAACAAATAGTCAAGGAATGGGGGGATTGTTTATTTCGTGTTCGTGTTTGCATTATATCAATTTGTTTGGAGTTTCTCAGACTACATGTAGATACCAATTGTCGAGTTTGAGGAAAAAGATGGCTATGACGACTGGAACCAATGTACAGAGTGAGCAAAGTGTGTGATGATTTTAATTTGATGATCAGCAAGGGAAGCAATACTTTAAATTTCACAATCAGCAAGGGAAGCAATACTGTATGCACGTGAAAGGTCAGTCTTGGGAAGGTGATTTGGGAAGTTGATCAGTCGAAAAGCTCTCTTTTGGACTCGCTCAATATAGGCTACTTGGGATATTGTGAGACATGAACTCCATACAGGTTCTCCAAATTCTACAATTGGATGAATGTACATCTTGTAGATTATTACTCGATCACACGCACGCACACACGCACACACACTAATCTCTTCTGCATCTGACATTTGTATAACCTTTCTTCCATTTACGTTTATGGAATTTAGTCCAACATTCAAGACATCTGCATAACAAATGGTATAACACCACTTTTGTGTTTCTTACTTCCCCCATTCCTGTGACCTCACCTCCTTCCTTTGTACAACTTGCTCTTTTGCATTATAGTATCACTTATCTTTCCAGTCTTGATTTGTATTTTTAATTAAAATTCATCTCGTTTGGCAGGCAAACACCACCATATTGGCACACCTCACAAGGCCTCAAGTTTAACGGTAGTTATTACAATACCGTGCATGTTTGGTGGCAGGATTGTTTTCCTTCGTTACTGACGTTTTGGGAGAATTATCGCAAAATGTTTTTTTTTCTATTGCTCGAGAAAAATTTGTATTTGTACACACGTGAAAACGAAGCATGCGTTTTTAAACCGACCTGGTGTCAAACTAAAGCTGACTATCCCTACATTTACAGTTCAGTTTGTTCATTTTGAGTTCCTTTTTCATTCATGGGTTCCAGCCAGTTGAATTTATTTGCTGTCTACTAAACATCTTAATGGAATAATCCACGATGGTTGTTGTTTGACATGCCGGTTTGAAAGGAATTATGTTATAGGGTGATGCCCCGATGCCGGTCATCGCTCTTTCATGGTATAACAGAGTCAATAACCTGTCGTGTATGTTTTTAACATAAAAAACAAAGGTCAGACACAGAGTGTATTGTAATTTTGCTCTTTCACTTTCTGCAGCGATGGTCTTTGTTGTGTGACAACCACTGTGACTACTGTGGAGGTGACGGCCTGAGCCCCAGCCCCATCATCATGGCAATGATGCCAACGGCCATTGTGCTTGCAATCCTAGTGGATATGGTGGTTTCCCTGGTGGTGGCATCAACACAACACAGAGAGTTCGTTTGTCAACGGAAGGAACACCCCATTGTGACCCATCGAGGTGACAGGCATTTTCTCAGACACTGGATAATCATTTACCTGTGCATCAGGCAGACTGACACTTTTGTGCTAAAGATATGGATAAAGAGTACTTTGGGTGATGCTTTAATTATGATTCTAGTTTTGAGTTAATTTGGAATTTCCAAACATTAGGTTAAAAAGCCAGGTATAAATATATGTGAGGCGTTAAAAAGGTTCTCAAAACAAGATACGATGGTCCATTGTTTTTTTTTTTTCAATATATAAAAATATATAATTTGAAGGAATTTAAAAAAACACCATATATATTTATATATTCAATAACATGCAGCGAACGTCTCTTCGATGACTGCAATCAGTATGTCATTCCGAGAACGTTTTGAACGCCCCACATATTTGGCTTTGATAATTGATTTTTTTTTTAAGTGCTTCATTTTCCTTTATATTAATTTACCAATTGTTCTGTTCTCTGTCTGGAAAGTCTATCGTAGATTATTATGAAATATCATACAGTTGTATGGAATCACTGTTTATTACTTACAAAGGGCAGCATTTCCATTCTGTATTCAGAGTTGGTGATTAATTAAATATTGTATTTGAGATGACTTTTATCTGCAGCGAGCAAATGTTGCATTCACAATTGACTTTGCATTTCACGGACAGAACAAATGGAAAATTAAAATTGTGCACAAAGACGCATCTGTGGCTTGTTAGTGCGCTCATTACTCGGCTTCGTGCCATTTTCCAACAAATACTCGTTTCAGGAGAAGGGTTGTTGCATCAATGCACGGCAACCGTCCTCACCCTAAGAAGAGGAGATCGGACGTTTTGGCAGTGGGTTGATGATAAGGAAACGGAGCAATGTGTATTGTAACAAGAAGCTGATACTCAAGGTCGTTCGCCTTTTGGGCGGTATGAGGAATAGATCTGTGTAATATAAAAGCTAAATCTTGAACGGTTTTTAAAATATCACGTGCCCACGCCAAGTTACCGAGATGGTTGCCATGGCAATATAATTCACCCAATCACAACCGTGATCTATTCAGGTTGAGATAATGTCATGAGGAATAGATATCTGCAATATGAAAACTAAATGTTCAACGGTTTTTGAAATATCACGTACACAAAAGTACATGCGACAGAAAGATCAGTCAATTGGACAGACGGACGGTCGGTATGAGCTCAGTTGAATGTCTCCCATCTCTGTCCTTGTGTGAGGGATGGGGGATAAAGGCAAGAGCTTCATAAGTGAAAGGATGCTGCGAAATCTTGCAGGTGACATCATCATGTTGCCATTGGTCATACAAGGCTGATTAAAACAGCTATTTGTGGGTCACAACCACCTGAATGTAAAACCTTGCTTAAGGGGCTGTCACGCCTTGACGTTTTAGCCGGCGTATGGCAAGGTATCAAAATGTATGCAAAACGCCTGCGTATGCTGTACTATTGATGTTTTTTCCCATTTTTGGATGTATTCATAACGAGTTGGACGTATGCATAACGTATTAGTAACGTACACAGATAATTTTAGTAACGTACACAGAACGTTTCAATCACATATAGATAACTTATAACAACGAATGCTGAGCGTGTTGTCAGCGTTCACAACCTATGCCCAACGATAGTCTAACTTATGCATAGCGCGTGGCAGCGTATCGCCGACGATCACGTGGCGTAGGCTATTCATAGGCTGCGGCTCGACGATTCAAATCATAACCGCACAAGACATCGAAGTGTCAAGCCGCTGTCACACCTTGACGTTTTAGCCAGCGTATGCCGACGTATGAAAAATTTGCCGAACCAAGCTGGCACACATCGAATACGTTATGGGTAAGTTTTGTATACGTTAAGAGCACGCTGGCATACGTCGTAATACGCTGGCATGCATCGTAGTACGCCGAGTACGTCGACAAATTTTCAGCATGTTGAGAATTTCTCAACGTACTCGGCGTATGACACACGTATGTCGACGTGTGTCAACGATCGCGTAACGTGCCTACAACACGTTACTCATAGGTTAGAAATAAGTTTTGGGTACGCCAAACATTACCTCGACGTGTTTCGACTTATGAGTAACTTACAAGTCACGTGTGTCGACGTGTGTCAACGATCAAGTAACGTGCCTACAACTTATGGCCAGCGTTATGCGGAACGTGTGAGTCATACGCTGGCATACGTCGTAGTACACTGGCATACGTCAAAAAATTTCAAGCATGGAAAATTTGTCTAACAGCTCGGCGTACTACGACGTATGCCAGTGTGCTCTTGACGTATACAAACTTACCCATAACGTATTCGACGTGTACCAGCGTTTTAGCGAAATTTTTCATATGTCAGGCATATGTTGGCTAAATCGTCAAGGTGTGACAGGGTCTTTAGCGTTCGTTCATGATGTGTTCCTGGAAAGGGGAGCGCTAATTGAAAATGAGCTCAAAGAGGGGTTATTTTACCATTGTTTATGTGGAGATGTGTTCCCGACTGTTATTATTATTATTATTTTTTTTTACCCATGGGCAGTATATGAGGGCTATATTGTGGTGTCGGTAAGAGCGTTAATATTGATGATAATAATAATAATAATAATAATAACAATACTGATAGTAAATATATTTGAATTTAAAATTAATTTTTTTATTATTATGATAACATCGGTATGTATTATCAAAAACAGAAAAAATATAGTTACAGTCCCAGGTCCGTTTCTGTTGCCCGGTTCAAATCTCGTGGGTCATATCAAAGTGACCACAACTGCCAGCTAATTCAAAGGCCCGAGCAAGTTCCCAGGCCTATTTGCCATGTTACACTGCTCATGGAGCCATGGAATTAACCAAAAGCCATGCTGATAGATGCAACGTGACTCATCAATTCGGCCGAGCAAACCGTGAGTTCACATGGCATGGTCTAACAGTTTGATTCAGACCCCAAATATCCTGCAATCAAACTAAACCACCAAACGAAGCAGCCAAGATGAGCGGAATTCACTCTGAGACCAGTGATATTTATTAAAAGCAAATATGGGGGAAAGGAAACAAGAATGAAGCGATGCACAAAAATGGATGATGCAGCCAACAATAAAATAACCCCTGAACCGCTACCGATATGCACCCACAATGCATTACAATTATCGTAAAGGCCTTTCAGAGATGCCACAGAAGATAGATATGGGGAAATTCACAAGACAATGAAGCTTGTCAGGCAAACCTGGAGGCAGAGCCTGGCAAGATGTTCAGATCATTTTCAATCCTGGTAGGAGGCTGGACGACGTCCTGTGCCACTGCCCGAGAAGAAGGAGAGCAGGGGATATATATATATATATATATATATATATATATATATATATATATATATATATATATATATATATATATATATATATATATATATATATATATATATATATATATATATATATATATATATATACACAATGGCGAATCCAGGGAGAGTTCACAGGGTGGACGTTAACCCCCCCTCCCTCCACCCTTACAATTATGTCACATGATCGTCGTTTGAGATATCATATGCCTGGTGTTGGCTTAATGGTTTGGGTGGTGGGCTTGGGATCCAAAGATCGTGAGTTCAAATCCCACTTGGTTGTTGAATCAATACCAGGTGGGGTTGACTCTGCCTGTCATCCTTCTGAGGTTGCCAAAATGAGTACCATCTTGCTGGTATCCTGTGTCGGAGTGGTGACTCATCCAGGATTGTGTTCAATGGCCCAAGAGACTGCTCAAGCAGCACCAACACTCTGCACAGAATATGGTCCCGATGGATGGATGGGCAGACGGATGGTTTTTCTTTGCGGATTATGCAGTTTTACCATGTGAGACATAATCCGTGGTGATGCTCACCATAACAGCCAGGATGTTCATCTGATATATATATATATATATATATATATATATGTATATGTATATGTATATGTATATGTATATGTATATGTATATGTATATGTATATGTATATGTATATGTATATGTATATGTATATGTATATGTATATGTATATGTATATGTATATGTATATGTATGTACACGTACACACCATAAAAACCACAATGTGTTTGTGTATTTGTGTGTCCCCTTTCAAAAGGACGATTTAAGGAGGGTTTTAAAGGCCAATCTTTTAACATGATTGTGCGTTCACGACATTCTATTTTTTCAGGATAAAAAAACTCGAAAAACATTTTCCATTCAAGAGTAATTATGTCTCTCCTTTTGGAAATGTACATGTTGACTGGCAACCGGGCCTCAGTGGTGGTGTACAGAACTTTTAAAAAAACACAAACGATAAATACAAGGTGCAGTGAGGTCAAATCCGCTGCACGTGATGGAGTCGGGTCAAAATACCACCTGACCCACAACAAATTGCAACAAAAGGTTCCTCAGTGGTTTTCATTCCGACTGGATATACTGATTAACAGAAAAAAAAGTCTACCAAAATCTGACATGCGGAAATGGGTTAGAACTGGGTTAGAAATGGGTTAGAAATGGGTTAGATAAAATCACAAACTGGTCCAACACGTGGAACATGTCTTTCAATCCAGACAAATCTCACACTCTCACTATGTCTCTTCGAAAGGACCGTTTACAAAACCCCCCCATCCACTTTCTCAACAATCCTCTGGAAGAAGTCTTTTCTTTCAAGCTTCTGGGTCTCACTATCTGCCATGACCTTTCCTGGGAAAGTCACATTTCCAACCTTGCCTCAAAAGCCAGTCGCCGACTGGGAATCCTCCGTCGTGCAAAGTCCTTCCTCGGCCCTCTTGAGCTCCTGACCACTTACAAAGCTTTTGTCCGTAGCCTGATGGAGTACTGCTCTCCCCTCTGGGCTGGTGCTCCTGCCTCCCACCTTTCTCGACTTCACGCTGTCGAAACCAGGGCTTTTAAGATCATTGGCATCTCCGGCAATGAAGCTGAGTCTTTGGGCCTCTCACTCAATCACCGCAGGTTGGTCGGTGGTCTTTCTGTCTTCTACCGACTCCTCTCCAGCCTTGCCCCCCTGCTCTCTCTGCGATTTGTCCCCACCACATTTCCACAGGGCGCTCAAGGTCCGCCAACAACCCCTTCTGGTAAAACTACCAAAATCACGAATCACTGCTCATCTTCACTCTTTCATTCCTCTTTTTTCCCGCCTTTGGAATAAACTTCCTCACTCTATTCTTTCCCATTCTTCCCTCCAGGCTTTCAAAACAGCTGTTCACCACCACCTCTTATCTTCCCCCATCCAAATCCTCGATCTTTTCTACCCCCGATAATCCACCCAAGCCCACTTCCTTCAATTCTCCTGCTTTCCTTCCTGAAAGTCCCTTTAATGTCCATCTTCCCCTCGCCATGTTCCCCGTCCCATCCCCATCCCTCTCCCTTCCACATTTCACCTGTGTCTGTTCCCCAATGTTTTGTCCCTTCCACTCCCGCCCCTCTTGTCTCATGCCTCATTGCTGTGAGTTGTGTGTTAGCTCTCATACGAGCCTCGACCAAGGTATACAAAAAAAAAAAAAAAAAAAAAAAAAAAAAAAGAACAGTCATTTTCAAGATGGCCGCCACCAGGCTTTGACATAACTAAAACAGCTACAACTTCTTCAATAATTGTGATAAAAACATAATTGTTGGTTCTGGTCCATGGTTTTAATGGATCAGCAATCCACTGGTGTCATATCAATAAAATTTAGATCTGATCAGTATTTAACATGAAATCCAATATGGCGGCAAAATTCAAGAGTGCAAAAATCAATACATTTTCCATCTGAACCAAAATCACTGAACACCTGGTGCCACTGAAACATTTATTTGTGAACATTACATAATGGCAGTTTAGGTTACAATTTCAGTCCTCATCGCTGTCCTCTAGTTCCTCAGAGGCTTGATTTAGTGGATTGTCACAAAACGTCACTTGGCATAATCCACATGCAGACGTACACAGAAGCCCATTCTTTCTGCAGCTGCAATGGGGTGTGCCACAAGCTGTGGTGCAGTTGCAGTGTATCATCTTCAGAAGAGTGTCTGGTGCAGCATTCATGGCAGTCATGATAGGTACAAAGCGGTTGTCTTCAAGTCCCCAGCCCCAGTCCAGAGGATCGAGATCACCCTCCATCCCCATCCAAACCATGACCTGGTAGTACACTCAGAGACAATGAAACTTGGTGGCAGATTCCGTTGGGGGAAGGCGTTCAAGTGTTACGAAAGACGAAGCAGCAGCGACCTTCTTTGTGAATATCTTGTAACGCATGGCTGCCAGACAACTTGTGCTCTCCGCACCAGATATAACTGCCATCGCTTGGCTGCCAAGTTTCTTTATTTCAGCGTGGCTGACGCCTCTCGAAGTGAATGTATCTGCACACAACTGGAGGCCTTGATCATCTTCCACGAGTTTCTGAAAGACTGATTTTTCCCAATGCCATACACATGAGATGTTGAATCACATCCTGTGAAGGCGTGCAAGAATAATAGTTGAGTGCACAACTTATTCCCAAGAAGATGCTTCATTCGATTGATGTCATATACTTTCAGATTGCTTCTTGACTGGTTGTCTGATCTGAAATATAGTGCTTTTCCATCTATTATACAGTAATGGAGCAAAAGCATCAACAAATCTGTGTCCCCTCCGATTAGTGTGGTGGAATGCAGAATAGTGCTGTTTACGGCTGTCTTGGCAATGTCCACATCAGCGTCCCCTTCTGCCTGAATAACTGTGCAGCCCACTTTTTTCAGCTGATCGCCTATTAAGGTGATGAGCTGTTGCTTGTTACTGCCGACAGATAGGAATTCATCTCTCTTTTCATCAAATTCAGTTTCTCTGGTGACGTTCACAGTTGGATAGCTGTTGGCTTGTCCCTGTCTCTGCTGAGTGTTATCCTTTATCGAAGGGCCTGCATCATAGCCATCAAAGACAACAGTTGCTGTCCCATAGTGTTTTGTTGTGAAGTCCGCATATGCTCTGGCTATTTTGCCATATGTATCTCCCTTCTTCCACTTGAGCTTGTGCAGCAAGGATCCACCATCAAGAACATACCTTTCAGTCTTAAGGTGTGCTGAAGGTGTGGTGTCAGGTACTCCTTCACATGCCAGTGCCTTGGTACAGTGGTCATTGATGGCTTGAGCGAGTTGAGGTTTGTCGGCTTTCTTCAAGATCTTGTTGTCCTCAAAGAGGGATGGAGGGTATGGACTGAGCTCAAAACTCATCATGTCCTCAAGTGACAAATCACCTATCTGGGATACCACCAGGAATCGCTGGAATAGCACACTGGAGTCGATGGTTCTGTGAGGAGCAACCTGGAGAGCATTAGAATTTCCCAGGGTCTTTGCTTTCTCTGTCCTCTTGATGGAGAAGGAAAACACAGGTTGTCCAATCATTCTCTCGATGATTTTGTTCCCAACAGCTTCATATTCATGCACGTTGATGTCTTCGCTTGCCACGATACCATTTATGATGTTTCTCAATGTAGGATCAGAGGAGAAAGGTGAAAATGCATTCAGCTTTGTGCTTATCTTCGAGAGGTCGAATGCATGTCTTTCAATTCTGGCACCAGTTGCTTCTTTATGCTGTTATAAAGGGAAGGGATAGGATAGGATAGGGATAGGCTATCCGAAGAAAGGGATAGGCTACTCAATCAGAGCCAGGGACATTCCCCTGACATGTAATACATCACATATAATTACTGGTGAAAGAAGACTGAAAACCCTTTTGTTCGAATTTGATAAATGTTGGGTGATTGCCTAACAGAGGTTTGATTACATACAGACAATTTATTGATTTTACGCCCTTCCTTTTTTGCCGCCATCTTGGATTTCAGGTTAAATACTGATCAGATCTAAATTTTATTGACACCAGTGAATTGCTGATCAATTAAAACCATGGACTAGAACCAACAATTATGTTTTTATCACAGTTATTGAAGAAGTTGTAGCTGTTTTAGTTATTTCAAAGCCCGGTGGTGGCCATCTTGAAAATGACTGTTTTAACCCATTTTCGGATGTCAGATTTAGCTAGACTTTTTTTTTCTATTGATCAGTATATCCAGTCGGAATGAAAACCACTGAGAAACCTTTTGTTGCAATTTGTTGTGGGTTTGGTGGTTGTTTGTCATAAATTGACCCGACTAATGTGTAACGCATACAGAGTAAAACGAGTGTTCATTTACATACGTGCGATGTCTAATAAATAAAGCAGATATAAGTACACCTGACACTAGGCTGAGGCTTCAGGCTTTGGCACACTCACGATGCTGCACCCTTGAAAGGAAAGGTCCCAGAACATAAAGAACATAGGGTAACATTTGTACATATAGTGCTTTAAAATAATGCTTTTTCTTGCTACAAACCATCATATTTTCCAGTCTGAATATTTCTAATGAAATAATTGCAACCGTCATTTTGATGGGCTTTCATGCTGGTATACCGTATTTTCCGGTGTATAAACCGTGGCCGTGTTTTAACTACCTCCCTGTTTTTCACCCTCAAAGTAAATGAATATATTGATCATTTTATTTTCTGATCTCGATCCAAGTACGTTTCTGATGGAGCAAAGTGATGGGGGTATCAACCTGCTTACTCCCATGTTTGCTTTTTAATATTATATAGATTTCTTTGTTTCTTTATCATATATTTTTTAAGATTACGACGAGGATTTTTTTGTTTCGAGAAAAAGAAGAAAAGGGATTCATACTGGTATCATACATATTTCTTGTGGATTTGTGGCCCTAAAAAGGGCTGTTTGGTTTTGATGAAGCTTTTCAGCTAAACCCGAGGAAATCCTCGTCATTGCTTTCCTCATCGAAGACGGCACATAACTCCTTGTCCAAATCAGGGTAGAGCAAGTCCTCGTCACTGTCACTGTCATTTGCAGCCTCCTCCTCCCAAATGTCGTCGTCCTCCATGCCATCCATGTTGTTGGAGATGCAACATTTCAGAAATGCTCGCTTGATGATGTCCGACAGTATCTCCTCCCACACCTTGATAATCCAGAAGATCGACCTTTCTCATCCTCCCGCTTTTGGTGTAGGTCTTCTTCCCACTCATTGTCCAGACGGGCCAGCAGCGACATAGCCCGTCCTTGAACGGCTTGTGGATGGACACATTGAGGGGCTGCATGAGCAATGGCAACCCGCCTGGGATGATGACGAGATCGATGTTGGTCTGACGGAGCAGCACTTTGGTGTCGTCGGTCTTGTGACAAATGAATGCATCCATGCCTAGCATGCTCCGTCACCGGGAGAGACTGCCATCTGGCCAACTCCTCCAGAGCGTGCACACCCGGTCCTGGACCAGTTCCTCGTATATCCACCCCTTTTGCTGCGCACAAACAATGACACCAGCTGGAATCTTGTCTTTTGGCATTGTCTTCCTCTTCAACATGACAAACGCAGGAAGCTTTCCACCGTATGCGGTGCAGGCGAGCACGATGGTGAATCGGTCCTTCTCGTGAGCAGTAGTGTTGATCGTCACATTACACGCAAGCTTATTTGAGGTGGTACTCCGTTATTAGACTTGTGGCTGTCCTTTCCCTCCAGAGACCGGATAGCATCCGTTCGCTCGTCGAACGTAACCAATGTGTTTTTCCCTCTAATGGAGGTGGGACAAAAAGGGGTGGATCTGAGGGTGAGTTACGAGAGGTCCAGTGCATGGCTTAACGTGAAGGACGCTCTTGCTGTTGTTTTTCTTGTTTGCTATATTCGGAGTGCGAATAAACTTATGAGACACTCGATCTGCAAGTGTCCTTGCCAAAGATTCTAGCTATTGTGAATAATTCTTCTTTTGTTGTGAGCGGTAACGACAACACCTTGAACTCCCAGAGGTAAATTGACAGCCCTTAACCGCCACTGACGGCGCTCGTTCATTTTCCCACCAGACTCGCCCTCCATGTCGTAGCGTGCTCTTTCAAGAGGAACATTTCGACAGATTTCACAAAGGAAAGAACATAAAATATTCTTCTGGAAGGTTCACAGTGCCTTTCTTAGCGTAATAGTGATGCATATGTATTATTACATCGAATTACTTTACGCCTATCTAAAACACGCACCAATAAATATAGATTCACCTCAAGGAGTCATTCACATAACAATATGTAATGAACATCAATATAAAATAATATTTTCCGCCACAGCGATTCTGCTCATACATATTCTACATGGCAGCGATGGGAGACGTTGTGGAGGAAGCTCGTCCTGCTGCAAAACAAAGGCGGAGTAAACGGCACTGATTGGCTTGGAGCATGTGCACACAGTACAATCTAGAAGAACACTCGGTAGAGCGCTTACCTCCACTAGACTGAACAGTTTACGTTTTGTATCCCATTGTTCGGCCGGATCTGAATCAGGACCTGAACCAAAATCTAATCGGCTTGTTCTTGTCACATCCCCAACTCATCCACCAAGTTTTGTCATACTTGTCCATAACTTTTTGAAACATCTTGCTATATATTGTTATTTTTTCCCCGTCTCTAAATGGGAAAGAATCACTTAAAAAAATTTAAATCCTCATATCCAGATCCAGATTCGGATCTTCACCAAAATCGAATCAGTTCGTCCTTGTCCACACACCCAACCTGTCCACCAAGTTTCATCCGAACCCGTTGACAACTTTTTGAGATATCCTGCACACAAACAAACAAACAGAGGTGAAAACATAACCTCCATCCATTGCAGATAGTGGAGGTAGCAATGGCAGTGGGTGTGTTTACTCGTTGAGAGCTGTATGTGTTCTGGATTTTCTTAATGCTTTTGTTTTTTCGTAAAAACTTTCTCCAGGATAAAGAGCTCTATCACCAATCAGCATTCTATGGGGCAGTGTTAAGTGAGTTGTTGCTGTAATGCATTCAGACCTTCACACCAAAATCTGTGCAAGGAACTGCAACATTGTTCTCATCAAAGCATCTTCACACAACTCTCGAACTGATACTTAATTTTGCTATCATCGGATCAATACTTGAGCCCAAGTCATCACTGCTAAGAGATGTTCTCATCTGCTTTTCCAATTCATTTTGAGATGCATTCCGGTATTAGCATCCTTAATTTCTGCATCAAATATGTACCAACTGTTGATGCCACGTGTCGTCAGTCTTCCATGAGCATCTCTCATGTAGAAAAAAGTATCATGTCATCACAATTCCAAAGCCTTTCGCTGCAGGATATAGAATTTTAATGTTAATGGATGTCAAACATAATAGTTTAAATAAATAATAGGCTAACAGGAAAGGTCATTACCTAAAGTAGAGAGTTAGAGTTGAGGAAATGTGTGAAGGACGCTCTCGCTGTTGTGCCGCAAGGCACTGGTGAGAGAAAATCAGGGTTGGAGCATGTGGGAAGTGTGGCCAACCACGTAGCAAAGCTGGTCTCCAAAGGCAGCCGCAGACTTGGCATCCTCCATCGATCAAAGTATTTTCTGGAAAATCAGAGCTACTTGGAGTACATGGCAAGGCCTTAATCCATAACTTAATGGAGTGCTGCTCTCAACTATGAGTTGACGCCCCAGCATCACACTTGTCTTTCCTGGATTCCTTGGAATCTTAAGCTCTCAACATTATTGGAATCTCCCACAATGAGGTCTGTTTCTCTCATGGTGTCTTTCTCTCTCGATTCGCATTATGTCCCAATTCACACCGTTCTCCTCCTCCAACAGTTGCAGCTGTCATGTTTCAAGAACACAAGGTCTGTTTGTCTCGCACTACAGACAGGTCGGTGGTCTCTGTTTTAAATGTAAATATAAATATCAAGGCTCCTGGAAGAGCTAGAATGCTGAATGGATCAGTACACAACAGAACAAAAGGAACAGCAGAGAGAATGGGAAAACATCAACAGCAGGATTGAAGGACAAAATAGAGGGAAACTTGGACAAATAATTAATTAATGGGAGTGGAGAGGAATGAGGGGTAGGGTTGGATGCATGAGGTCGACAAGATGGATACAGAAGCAAACTCTCAGGAAGAAAAAACTGGAAATTTGGAACGAGGTGGGCTTGAGTTGGGAAGGAGGTTTGACTGGGTTCAAAAAGTTCATGGTTTTCGATGGGGGATGATCTGAGATGGTGGTGAACAGCTGTCTTGAAGACCTGAAGGGAAGAATGAGATTGAAGAGGATGTCGAGGTCAGTTCCATAGGTGGGAAAAAATCCCACAAATTATTTATTCTGCAACATTGCTCCCTCTACTCACTCAGTCCTCTGACTCTTCCCAGCAACTCCAGGATGGATGTGCTCTTCCAGTAACCTCCTCCTCGTTAAAGTTCCAAAATCCATGCTGTCTGCACACCTGAACTCTTATTCTTCACTTCTCCCGTCTACGGATGCACCTGCAGACGCTGTTCTGTCTCATTCTTCCTTCGAGTACTTGAAGCAAGCAGTGCACCGCCATCTCTTATCATTCCCAACTCTCAACAATGACTTTATTTTCTCCATTAACCTTTCATAACCCAACCCTCTCACTTGCTAGTTTCAGTTTCCTCCCTCCTCCTTCTCCTCTTTTCCTTTTTATTAATTTTTGATGTTTGTTCCACTGTCGGTTCTACATTGCTCCCCCATGAGCCTGACTCCTACAAATATAAAGTGAATGGGAAAGAAGGTTTTGAGTAGATACTAGGAGGGGTAAGGGAGCAACAATTGGGAGGGTTGTGGAAAGGTGCCAAAATTTGCACCATACTTTTATATGTATAAAAAAGATGGTCACCAAACAAAGATGGTGTCTGCAAATTTCATAGAAAATAAACATCTTTGATGGCCTCCCCCCCCCTCAGCCAGTCCATCTCTATTTATGGTCTTCTTTACCCTTTCTCCATCTTTCATCTCAACTTTTCACCTCTCTTTTCTCCGCTATAATCTCTCTGTAGTTGTTTCACCACAAGTACGTCCCTATTCACACCGTTCTCCTCGTCCAACAGTCGCAGCTGTCACGTTTCAAGAAATAAAACGAAAACGTAAAAGGTTTTTGCTTAACTACACGTGACCAAATTTTGTCCCAGTCCGAGTCAGCAGAAATCGCGACACGTTACATTCATTCCGTGCTGAAATAAATTCATTGTTTGTGACTCTTGATGACGATCAATCTTGCCAATACTTGGCTGGGGCCCAGTCCGGAGGAGTCACTGACTGAAGCTGGTTGAATTATTGATTGGCGCACGCACTGCAGACGGATGACCCGCACCCGTTTCTGCTCACACATGTGGATGATAAAGCACACTATTTTATTTTATTTCTGCCAAGTAATCACATTGTGTGCTGGTTTTCCATAACACTCTTCGGACGTGTGCATCCCGTTTCTTTCGAAGAGCGTCCCATTCATTTTCCTGAAAAAAATAACTACCAAATCCATTTTTTACACCGCCGGTAATTCTCTTGCCTGGATAGCCGGCCGCAGGCCATGGTGCGTAGATTTTAATTTAATAATCAATAATAATTAATAATAATGTTTATCGTCCACAAAAAAATGGAAAATTGCACTGTCAAACAAGGCTCACCAAGTTCACATAATGATGAATGATGACAAAATAATAGCCATGGTACAACAACAACAAAGCCCCTATCAAACGATCAAGGTTACATAAACAGAACAATTGAGCAGAGATAACTACAGTGTCCCCCACTCATGCCACCCACGAACCCCTTTAATATCACCGACTTCCATTAAGAACCTGAACAGAAAACGGTACAAATGATTTCACAAATCTCCTGGTTCTGCCGGTCAACCCTCTTAACCTCCTGCCAGACCTCATCCATTCAATAAAACGTATGTGGTGGGTGAATAAGGTTTTGCATTATGGATTTAACCTTGGTTAAAACTCGTTAAAGAGAGATGAGAGATTATAATTCAAGGGTGACATTGATTTTCAATCCTACAAAATAAAAAGTACAGGGATGTTGGTGCAACTTCACTTCTCAAAGTTTTTACAATCTATGTGTCCACACTTCTCCCATGATGTGGTAATCACCTTTATGCTATCCGCATTTCAATCATCTGGACAGGTACACAGCTGTTTCAGGACAGTGCTTCATGACATCTTTACTACTGATTGATTCATTAACTTAATGCCACCCAAATTATCTTAGATTGGTAGAAAAAGACAAAAATCACAATGAAGTTGACAATACTGGACTGTTTGGGGGTCAACTCTAAACTTGCCAACCCATCTTAGCTCGAGTACTCACTTCCCCTGAGGTCCTTCGGAACCGAACTAATTGAAAATATGATTGAGAATAAATGATTGTTTTCACACGTCCACACAAACATCCAAATTTTCTTCCATCCCGCATCGGCTATCTAATATGATTAATACTTGCTTGAGTGACAGCAGTTGGTTGCACATGTGAATACTCAAGATGACTCACCAATTCATGGACATTTTTGAATGATCATGTCACTGGTGAATTGCAGCTCATTTGATGCAACGTAAAGCTTCACCTCTGTTCCACAGCATATGCGACTGCGTTGGCCACTATATTGGTATACAGGATGCCTTGACCAGCAATTATATCACTTCCTGTATAAATGACTCAAGGTGGACAATATACTTCTTCTTCTTCTTCTTTCGGCTGCTTCCGTTAGGGGTCGCCACAGCGGATCATCCGTATGATCCGCATAGTGATTTGGCACATGTTTTACGTCGGATGCCCTTCCTGACGCAACCCTGGTCGCCTCTTACGACACAGGGATATGGTACACCTATTTTAACCGGGGTATACACCGGCCCAGTACACTGGTACTCATTTCGCCGACCTCGGAAGGATGACAGGCTGAGTCAACCCCCTGGTGTATTTATTCAGTGGCCCAACGGGGCTTGAACTCAGGACCTTTGGATTCCAAGCCGCTGCCCTAACCACTGCGCCAACACCAGGCTCAAGGTGGACAATATACATATGCACAAAATCCAAGCAGTGAACTGTATGTCTGACCAACCTTTAACCACCTTTATGCTGTTAAATTTTCATTGAATAGAATTGTTACGTTTATGGAGAAGTGGTCAGTGATTAGAATTGTGGTGTCGACCACTGTGGGAATCACATGGCTCAGGATTATTTTTGACTGCATTAAATACATGTGGTTAAGATGAAGTTGTCTGTGGCCCTGCAGGGTGGAAGGGTCAAGTCATTTTAGCATAATCACGATATGATTGTCTCATCCTATCTCCTCCCTGTTGAACTGGGCATGCTTGGGTGAGTGGGGAGGGGTAATGTGGTGCGTTTCCCTCCCACATGTGAAGGGAGAGGCTCCTTCCCCACAGCTGTCCATCAACGTGAAGGTCGCAGGTCTCAGACCTTTCCCAGTCATTCGTTGGTAGGATATCTGGACTGGTGATGGTCCGTTGTGCGAAGGGCAAAGGCAGGTGGGAGGGGAGTGTGGGTGAGGGATGAAAAGCATTTATCCGACGCATCGATGAGCTCTTGGCTGCTTGTCTCTTTGCCTGGGTTGACTTGGGCTTCATCCTCTTGTCGTAACCTTGGTCTTTGCTAGTGCCCTTGCGAAATGTGGGCTGGAACCTCTCTCTGGTGCCTGTTTGCTGCCGAGAGGCGTCCTGCGTTCGTGAGCTTACTGCTCCAAACAGCCTGCTTTTATCACTCACCTGGGTGTGCGTGCGTGCGTGCGTCCCTAGTTGGAGTTTATTCTGCTGGTTGTATTTGTATTATCATGTTTGTTAGTTGTGTCTGTTGTTTAGGATTTTGTAGTCGTTCTGTCCTGTGCCTAATTAATCCTTTTGTATTTCCGAAGCCAGTGTGCACACCTGTTCATGCCATCCTTTCCCACATCCACCAATTTGGCTTATTGACAACACCTGGAGGGAAATTAATTAATTAATTAAGGTAATCACCTATGTTTTTTTTCTAAATT
This sequence comes from Eptatretus burgeri, assembly GCF_056783735.1. Classification (NCBI taxonomy): domain Eukaryota; kingdom Metazoa; phylum Chordata; class Myxini; order Myxiniformes; family Myxinidae; genus Eptatretus; species Eptatretus burgeri. The sequence continues at coordinate 2,431,468 of NC_140973.1, forward strand.
GCATGTGGTTAACACGTGTGTGAGTTGAAAAGGGCACATTACCCAGGTGATTCGAGTATTTGCCAACACAATTCAGCCTTGTACTCGTAGTTTGGCTATTTGTGGGATTAAATCCAAGCATGTGCAGTCTCTGTCTGAGAACACTTACGGTTTGGGTGGGGACCATGCACATGACGCTCATCCTGATTTTTAAGTGTCTTGGATCCCTTCATTATATTCCATAAAGCATGTATTTTGAGGTTTTGTGAAAGCTGTAAAAAAAATCCTGTGTGATGTCACACCTGCTGATGTATATCGGACTGAGAAAATCACACACTCAACTGGATCTCCTGAAAATAATTTCACGTTCATTGTGAGGCCGTTGATGTGTCTGTCGATAGATAATATAAATGTTTCTATTTTGGATGTTGCACACTCTTTCATTTCCATTCTCTTCCTCTGTTTTCCTTGTCCCATAGAGTTGAAGCCTTTTCTGTACCACTTCACCTTCTCCAACTCTGGAAACTTTTCTCAGCTGGTCATGGATCTTCAGAACGATCATTTGATTGTCGGCGGCCGGTGAGACACAAATAACCTGGCTTTAATCTGAGAGTTCCTGATGGATGATGTGTTTGTATTTTCCTTGTGATTTTGTATTTTCCAAAGTTCAAGTAGAAAAACAAGGGAGATGCATTGCTTTTGTCAAATAAATACAAATAATTTGCCGCAAAGTACTGTAAATATAGCATTAGAGTGTCTACAGATCTGCTTGTGTGGCTGTAAGGCTGTAAGGCAGAAAAGGCTGTAAGGATGAGGATAAAGGTAGCTTGGAACTATAACGGCACTCGGTAGAGCATATACCTAATACTTCTACCATGCTGAACAGTTAACATTTTGTATCCCATTGATAGGCTGACTCTGGATCTGGACCTGAACCTAAATCAAATCGGCTTGTTCTTGTCATCTACCCAACTCTTCACCAAGTTTAGTGCGAATCTGTCGACAACTTTTTGAGGTATCCTGCTATGTATTGTTTTGGCCCTGTCTCTCAATTGTGAAGAATCACTTGAAAATTAAAAATCTCGTATCCGTATCCACACTCGAATCTTCACCAAAATCTAATCAATTCGTCCTTGTAACACACCCAACCTGTCCACCAAGTTTCATCAAAAGCGGCGTCCATGACGTTTTAAAATATCGTGCTCACGGATAAACAAACAGACGAACAACCAGACGAACAGGAGGGGTGAAAACATAACCTCCATCTACCTTTGGTGGCGGAGGTAATCAATGGAAAGAATTGTGAGATAGTAGTAGTCGTAGTAGTCATGCTATCAATATGCGTTGTATGGTGTCAACTCCAGATTGCCATTATCTGGTATTCTTTGTTCAGTTCATTCAACTGGACAGTAGAATAAATCCTTTGTTTTCCAAATTGCTTTCTTTGCATTAGAAATCCTGTTTAAAAAAAAGAAAACTCGAATTTTTAAATAATTTTGGAAAAAATCATAAAAGGGGAACACAACCACTCAGACGACATGTATCCCTTGATACCCCACAAAATAGATATGATGTGTTTTTTTTCTGAATTCTGAATTATAAAGGAGGTAAATTTGTGATTAAACGTTGAAATCTTCGTCTTCTTATTCACGCTGAGCCATGACATCGCATCAGGAAGTGGACCGCCATGTCTGTTGTGTGTACGGGTTACATCGTGGTACGATTTAAGTCAAGCGGCGACAGTTTTTGATTTTCCACAAATATGCCGAGTCGATGCATCCGTCCTTGGTGCTTGTTTAGTCATAGAAACCGAGATGGTTTCATGCTCCACCAGTGGCTGAAAGATCCGAAGTTTGACTGAAATTGGACGAGGTTTGTCCGAAATACCCGATAGTGGATCGGGCCTAGAAAATGGTCGTTTTTGTACTTGGTACATTTTATAGAGCAGGTTCTGAAACAACAGAGATGGTTATATCTTGAGGTTATCCGCCATGATTGAGAGAGGATGACATCCCAACAATTAAGCGGAAGAAACAGCCGTCACTCGAAACTGTAACACCATCTCCACCCAGCTACCACCACATGTACACAGACAATTTGAGCGGTGAATCAAATACATGTTACCATTGCCCGGCAGTTACCACAAGAGCTGTGAAAATAATTATTTATTATAATTAATCAACACAAATTTCTATAAATGAAATGAACCACCATCTGAAGCGTGTTCCAAAAAGATTGATACAACTTTGACTTCCTGCCATTTCTTTGTTTTTTGAGCTATACAGTTTTCCTTTTGAGGGTTTGGTGGTGTTATCGTTGTATTTGTTCCCTGGGATTTCTAGCTCCGTAGCTCAACTATGCCATTGACAGTGAAGCAGAAGACAAAAGTGGTGATTCTGTGGTATGAGGCTAAATCATATATTGACACCCACCAGATGTTTTGCTGGGAATACGACCTCAGAACATGTGATGGACTCACAAATTGGACCCACAAAACCCATTCTCTTTCCCTCAAGCACCATTCCCCATCCACTGGAGCAGGACGTTGACGTGACACAAATGGCGTCCGGGGAAAGTATAAAACAGGACATTCCCATGGGATTCAAGGCACCTGGTCAGCCTGCGACGTTGGGACAAAGCATTCGTCACCTATTTTTTCTGTGGTGTCCGAGTGTGCCTGAGAAATTCATGCTGTGTCGTGCCATATCTGTGCTGTGTTGTGTCCCTATCATGCCGTACCCAGACCATGCCGTGTCCATGCTGTGTCTTTCTTGCTGTGCCGTGCCGTGTCTGTGCTGTGTTTCTGCTGGAGTAATATAACTGATTTATCAATAAATCCCTTATAAACCATTTACTTGAACGAAAAAAACAAAACCTACCAATTTGTAGTGAACATGCGACCGGCGTTTTCATCTTCACTAACACCTCCATTGATCACCGTCTTTGTCTGAATCTCTTGCTTCAGGCTCGAAACGATTCGGCTCCACAATTCCCCCGAAAGTGTTTCCATCGCTAATTTTGTCTCCACTAGTTTCTTCAAAATCTCAATGATCAGTTTCAACATACTGAGAACCATCGGAGTCGCTCATGACGGTGGAATCGGAATTGGGAACCGAGCTCAAAACACACCGTTTCTCGATGTAAGTCGCCATTTGGATCAAGGTGGGTTCAAGGTGTGACGTCACTGGCAAAATCAAAAATCAACACTCCAGGGATTTTTCTCGACACCTTGTGATTGTAAAAAAAAAAAAAAAATTCTCCTTTTTGTTCTCTTGTTCTTTTCTTCTTTAACGGCGACAATTATTTGTGCACATTGTGAAGTTAAAAGGGCGAATGATTCTACGCCATCTTTCTGGAACCGGCTGCTCAGACGTTGGACTGTGGCAGGAATCTGCAATTTGTTGAGAGAACCGGCAATAACTCACCTACTCTTTCAGAAAAACACCAAAAGAAAGCCACTTTACGAAAGACACATAAAAGTCATCAACACCCCCAGTGCTGGCAGATGGGTCATGGGGTTTAAGGTCCTTCCGATGAAATGCGCACATATTGGTTCATCGCCCTGCATGTGAAACACCAGGGTGACTGTTTGTGGCAGGGTCGGGATTCGAACCCAAGCGAGATGGCTCTAAGGCCCATGTGAATATCAATGTTACAGCTTGCTAGAATCTCTTAAGGAATCGTAGTGTAGCATGTTATTCAAATCGTCACGCATGTAGTCAGGTCGTTGAAGAAGATGATGTGCAGTTAGTGTTGTTATCATGCTTTCTAATCCAGTCGCCTTGTTTAATCACTTTGGGTCCACATCGGATATTCTGTCATAGCAAGTCTGCTTCCCAGAGGGAAATGAAAAATCACAAAATAATCTGTCAATTGGTGATGAGTGAAATAAAACAATGAGGTGAAAGATGGCAAACAAAATATTGTGACAACACACAAAGTTCAAGCAAAAGAAAATCAAAATAAAGACCAATTACTGCACTGTGGTCCCAAAAAGGAAACCAGACATAATACATACGTACACACACGTACACACACACACACACATACACACACACACACGGTAAAGTAAAACAGCTATGAAGGAAAGCAACAATAAGATAAAATATTCAAACAAGGAGCAGAATCCAAATGGATGTAAATGTGGAATCTTCTTTGACAAGGTACCAACAAGACCAGTGTGGAAGAGGGCAGAGGGCAGTAGCATAGATCACTACCCAAAAGGGGCACTGTACACTGCGGTCGGTTTGTAAAGGTTTACGTCGGTACCAACTATGGACGCAATGTGCTCGTAAACACAAAAATGTTTGATATAAAACCACCTAAACGTTCAAACCACTTATTACTGAACGTTCAACTCTTTGAGAATTCAGTTTGGGCAGTTTGTCGTGCATCGCTGAGTTCGATCAGCAGAACTTGTCCATCCTACGGTGTTCTAAGATCAGTAATGGTGAACCACGAAGTATGAAACATAAATACCAGACCGGATAGAACAGTGTGAGAAAACTCGTCCCTCCCGGAGGGCCCTTCGTGGACGAGCTGGGTTTTTTTTTACCAACACTCGAATAGGATTCATTAATTCTCCTGCAATGAACTTGTCTTACCAGAAAGTAACAATAAAAACCATTAAAACTGTTCTGTTTATCGGTTTGAACACATCATGATCTACTTGGGGGGCGATACGCTGCTCTCGCCCCAGGTCATGACCATAACCTCGTTTATGTTTGATGGTAAACATGATTACCGTGAATAACTCATTGAAACGTGATGCCGTTTGTGTTTTGAAAGGAACTTCCTATTCAAGCTGAACGTTTCGAACCTCTCACTTGTGCAGGTAAGAATGGCCTGTTTGGAGTTTGCATTTGAACCAATGGCTCGTGATTTCCCCTAACCCAGGTTTAAAGAGCTGTTCCATTTGTATTTGTCCATTGTTTTTAAAATGTCCGTGTAATTCACATTACAGTACACTCGCACACACACTCAGGTCTTTGTCTTGCATGTCATTTATGCAAAGCTCCAACATGAGCCTGAGAATCAATGCAAGAGAATATTATTGGTTACATGGCTGATCTATCATTCAACATAAATATAAGGGTTGTCAAGCTAACATCTGAGCAATTAACTTACAAAATATACGAAAGGAAGAAGTAGAACGACACTGGGTAGAGTGCATACCTCCACAAGGCTGAACAGTTTTGGTTTTGTAATCTACTGATCGGCCCGATCTCTGCATCCTCACCATAACCAACATCGAATCGCCTTGTTGTTGCCACATACCCAAGTCGTCCAGCAGGTTTTGTCATAATCCGTACGTGGCACCGTCTTTCAATGACACGCCTCGTGACCTATGACGTCACAATTATCATGAAAATATTCTTCTTGGGAGGTCGCTCCAACCCTGAAAAATTTGTCAATCGGACAAGTAGTTGCTGAGAACAAAAAAAATGTTGAATTTTTTTTATTATTTAAGGCCAAAAAAGGGTCAACTAATAATAATAATGATAATAATCATTATTATTGTTATGATTAAAAAAAACTTATTAATTCGTCTTCCTCATATTCTCATAATAAAGCTTTATTGAAAGTTTGATGACAAAAGCTCAAATGATAAAAAAAAAAGTTACGTCCCGGACAGACACACAGACAGCCAGGCAGACACACAGATGTGATTGCAAGACCCCGGCTTTTGCTGTGCGGGGGACGGGCTCATAAACCCACACAACCAACCACGAGCCAAGATAAAGTAGAAGAAAATCAAAAAGAAAACGATGGGTTAAGTTACATGCTTATCAATTCATCAAAGTTGAATAGGTCAGGTGATAAAAGGTAGGAAAAGGTGCTGAGCTTTAAATCCAGTGGCCAGGTGTCGCGGCAGCGAGATCTGCTGCGCTGAGAAATTATTCCTAATGGCTGGTCTAACACTAAAGTGGATTGTATTGAAAAGTTGTCATGTGCAATTGAAATCTCATTCATCACTGGTTACTCGATTGTAATTCGTTTTGGGGTTTTTATTTATTTTTGTTGGAAAGAGGAAAATGATATCTCGCGGTGTCCATTTTTGCTTTATCTGTCCAATTGTCGATTGCATGGTACTGGGTTTAAATTCGGACCACGGGTGCGGATCAGGCGATGTGTGACGATTGTGGAATCGCTTTTCCGTAATGTCTTCGGAGAAAGAAAGTAAGCCATACATCTCCACGACCAGCACTCGTGCGGCCTTCCCAAACTCTGAACAGCACTCCTCTTTCTTCAGCTAAACTAGTTCAAAGCCAGTCTCCCTGGAGAGAACTTTTTTAATTTGGCTTTGTAAGACTTCAGTGAGCCGTGTGCTTGTAGTCTGCTGCTTGTTCTTATCATCCAGACTATACCATGTCTCCCTCCCACTCGCCCCTCTCCTCCACCAAACTGCTTCCCTCTTCCATCTTGCTTCCTTCCTTCACAGTCGGTGCACCAAAGGACTTCATTTATCCAGAGGATGCTTTGCTGGCTTGTCATTCTGCTGACTTGAATAACGAATATCTGCACTTCATATCACTCTCGTTCTCTTACTCACTATTTTACTTCGTGTTTCTTTGTTCGTTTTTATTTTAATATGTATCATTCATTTGCATCTAGGCTTCTATTTTAAATGATCATCATTTAATTAGGCCATCTCCCACGCAGCGGAAGAAAGGGTTTTGCAATCACTCCTGTGTGTCTGTCGAGGCCATAAAAAATGTTTTTGAACCATTTGAGCTTTTGTCATCAAATTTTCAACAAAGCTTTATTATGAGAATATCCATCCATCCATGCATCGGGAGCATACTCTCTCCAGAGCGTCTGTGCTGCCCAAGCGGTCTCATGGGCTATTGGGCACAATCCTGGACAGTCACCACTCCGACACAGGATAGATACCCAAATGAGTCAATCATCCCAGCAAGCTGGTACTCATTTTGCCGACCTTGGAAGGATGACAGGCTGAGTCAACCCCACCTGCTATTAATTCAGCAGGAAAGCAGGATTTGAACTCAGGATGCTCGGATCCCAAGCCTGCCACCCTAACCATTAAGTCACCACCAGTCATATTAATGAGAATATGGAAAACACAAATTAATAATTTTGTGAAAAAAATTTTCTTTATTATTATGGGACCAAGCATTTCTATTGTTAATCTTTCCCCCAATTTTTTTTTGGAAGTTCTAGCGTCGGCACCGCTACTCCGATCAATTTCAAACTTCACAGAATGTTGGGGCGAATGGGAACTGATGCATATTTTTCCAGAGTTTTGAATTTGCAATCACCACGGAAACCAGCTTGGATGTAAGCGAAAACTTAAAAAAAAATCTTCTCCGAAACCACAAATGCTATCGATTCGATTCTTGACAGGTTATGATGGACTACCAATGGTACAAAAATATATAAGATGACGTCATCAGTAAAGCGGTTTCCCAGCCACGTTGAGGTAAAAAACTAATTTTTCCGATTAACACAAAACATTTTTTATGTTATCTACACCGTAATAAGAACTTGAATATAAAATTTAGTTTTAATCGGTTGCATGGTTTGGTAATGGCAAATAAAAGACAATTGATGAAAATTGATGATGTCATAGGTTACACTATCTTGGAGTATTTTGTCATGTTGGTGTCACCTTAAAAAAAAAAGTTATTTCTCCAGAACTGCTGCTCTGATTAAGTTGAAACTTCCCATGCAACGTTGGGGCAAATGGGAACTAATGCCTTCTTTTTTCCGAAATTCGATTTTGCAATCACCATGGCAACCAGCTTGGATTTAAACAAAAACTTTAAACCTCTTCTCCAAAGCCACGAATGCTGTCGATTTGATACCTGGCAGATTATGATCGACTACCCATGGTGAAAGAAGTTTTTAAGATGAAGTCATCAGTTACGTGATTTGGTCGCCATTAGCAAAAAGGTTAGCACCTTTTAAAAACTGTCTTTTTCAAAACCGTTCAACCGATTGATGTGAAACCTGGCACACGTGATCAACTCAACGTGTGATATAACGTATGAAAATTGTGACATCATAGGTCACGTACATGCCTGGTGTTGGCTTCATGGTTAGGCCTAAGTCACATTTGCCACGGCGGCTGTGGGGTCTCCAAAATCTATGGCCACGAGCAATTATACAGCGGCCGCAGTATTTCCACAGTCACACAATGTAGCAGTCACATATGTTTTTATTTTCCGGGGAGCCGCACGGCGTATTTAGGCCTAAGTCACATTTGCCATGGCGGGCGTGGGGTCTCCAAAATCTACAGCCACTAGCAATTATACGGCGGCCGCAGTATTTCCACGGTCACACAATGTAGCAGTCACATATGTTTTTATTTTTCGGGGAGCCACACGGCGTATTTATAAATTGTGGAGACCGAAAATGTGGGGGTGTCATACGGTCTTTGATTTGATGTCGCACGGTGACCTTAGGGTGTTCCTGCGGCGGCCATAGAATTTTCAAGGCAGACGCAAGGTGCCCGCAAGGCGACCGCAGGGGGGGCCCTAAGGCGAACGTGCGGCCAGACGGACGGTAACGAATGGGTTAATTTTTTAATTTTTTTTTACCAGTTTTTTTTTCGGCTTGTCGAATTGCTACGGTGAATGTAGAAATGAAAAAAGTTATAACTCCGCGTTATAATTCCACAGCAACCTTACGACCTGTAAAATATAGCCAAACAGCATAGGGCCACCCTGAGGACACCGCAGAAACTCTGCGGCCGCCGCACGTTCCTGTCAATTCAGAGGGCGTACGGCCGTCGTAGAACAAATGTGACTTAGGCCTGAGGTCTTTGAAATTGTTGAGACCGAAAACGTGGGGTTGCCGTACGGTCTTTGATTTGATGTTGCACGGTGACCTTCAGGGGCCCCTGCGGCGGCCATAGAATTTTCAAGGCAGACGCAAGGTAGCCTCAAGGTGCCCGCAAGGCGACCGCAGGGGGCCCTAAGGCGAACGTGCGGCCAGACGGATGGTAACAAATGGGTTAATTTATTTTATTTTTTACCGGTTTTTTTTTTTTGGCTTGTTGAATTGCTACGGCGAACATAGAAATGAAAACAGTTATAATTCCACGGTGACCTTACGACCTGTAAAATATAGCCAAACGGCGTAGGGCCACCCTGAGGCCACTGCAGAAACTCTGTGGCCGCCGCACGTTTGTCAATTCAGAGGGCGTACGGCTGCCGTATCCTCGCCGTAGAGCAAATGTGACTTAGGCCTTATGGTGGTGGATTTGGGATCCCATGATCCTGAGTTCAAATCCCACTCGGCTGTTGAATTTATACAACGTGGGGTTGACTCTGCCTGTCATCCTTCCGAGGTTAGGAAAATGAGTGCCAGCTTGCTGGTATCCTGTGTTGGAGTGGCGACCCGTCCAGGATTGTGCCCAATAGCCAAGGTGACTGCCGAGGCAGCACGAACGCTCTGCACAGAGTATGGTCCCAATGGATGGATGGAAAGGTCAAGTGGTTTGGCTGCCATGTTGGATTAAAGGTGACCCTCTTTTGAAAATCTTCTTCTTAAAAGCGTTGAACGGATTGATGTGAAACTTGGCACATGACCGAGTACCTCTGAGGAATATATATATATATATATATATATATATATATATATATATATATATATATATATATATATATATATATATATATATATATGTTGTTAACGATGACGTCGTAAATCACGTGGTTTGAAATTGCCTCTTTTGGACATGGACGCTTGTGTTCCTGCATCACTGCTTGCATTTTTAATTTTCATTGTTATTCTTCAACCCTTTTTAGCCAGTCCCCCATGCAGCGGAAGACAGGGTTTTGCAATCACTTCTGTGTGTGTGTCTGTCTGGCCGTAACCTTTTTACCATTTGATTTTTTTTTTTGACGTCAAATTTTCAACGAAGCTTTATTATGAGAATATGGAGAAGCCAAATGAAGAATTTGGTCAAAAAGTCAAAGGTACCGTTTAGTAAGAGGAAGAAGTCTGAATACAAAGCGGCTGGACTTTGCATTTTCAGATGCTTTTCTAGTTTGGCCTTTTTCTTTGCTCTATTATTTTTTAAACATGTTTTTTCTCAGCAACAACTTGGCTGATTGACACAAAATATTCAGAATAGGAATGACTCCCCATGGAGAACATTATAATGATAATTATGACATCATAGGTCATGTGGTGTGGCAGCCATGCTGGAAAAAAGGAAAAACCTTGGAACTCTGTCCGGACCAACGAAAAAATTGAAACTTGGCACATGGCAAGTACTCCACATGGGGAATAAGTGTAATTTTTACCCTCTCCGGAGGAGAGGATATTGCATTTGGGTCTGTTTGCTTGTCTGTCTGTTTGTTTGTTTGTCCACACAAAACTTTAGTGTTTTTCTCCGCAACTGCTTGTCGGATTGTGATGAAATTTTCACCATTGGAGCGACTACTCATGTAGAATGTTTTATTGAAAATTATGATGTCATAGGACACGTGGTGTGGCAGCCATGTTGGACAAATGGAAAAACTTTGGATGTCTGCATCTGAACCAAGGAAAAAATTTAAATTTGACAGACAGCAAGTACTCCATGTGCAATGTCATTTTTTTATGACTTCATTATGATGTCATAATTGCATATGTAGAATGCTGCATCCAATCAGTATGAAAATTTTTGAGGGTCATCGAGGGATGAATTTGTCCACAGAAAAACAAATTGATGACGTCATCGGTTATGTGATTCGGCAGCCATATGCCATGTGTATGTATATATACATGTATGTGTATATATTTATGTGTATATATGTATATATATATATATATATTTTATATATATATGTATATATATATATATATATATATATATATATATATATATATATATATATACATACATACATACATACACACGCACACACATAATATAGACGAGTGTGGATCGGCTCACTATGCTCGCCTCTCTACACGTAGGCTCAGAGATTTACATTACAGATTTGCTCTGTTGTCATGATTTACACCAATCATAATACAAACATTTCTTTTGAACAAATTTAGTTGTAATGTTGGTGATGTTATATTTATTTGTAATAATTTGAAAGAATAATTAATGTAATATAGTAATATTAATATAATTTAATAATAATATTTCATTGTAATATTGGTGTAATAAAAAATTTGATTGTGTTTAATCTGAAAAGGTCCATGTGGTCTTAAGCTCAACATGGTCAAGGGTCCAAGCTGTCTAATCCATCTAATAGTACAGTATATTAAAGAAAAATCGTTCAGATTGTGAAAAAAAGTGTGAAATTTGGCATACATGTCCATTTTTATATGTTCTTTCTTATAAGAGCAGGGCACACCTGATCAGAATACATTTACGGCCGCCGTCTTGAATTCCAAAGTGGCCGCCACCGAAAATAATATTTTACGATATCTCGGTCACTAATAGACCCAGCAAAATGAATAAAGAGTCTAATCCAATGTTTTCACACACAAGGAATCCAATAAACACACATAAAATGCTCTATTGTCAGTCTTTCTGCTTTAAAATGACATATACACTGTCCCAAGTATAGTTCATCTGGTCTAGATACAGTTCTGACTTCAATCTGTCTGATAACATGTTCCTGCACAATGACAAAGTTCAGTGCATGGGAGAGATGCAAAGAAACATTTGCATGGTGGTCTGCATGCCTTTTTGCAGCCGCATTTGATAAACTCTGTGCAGGATTTGGCCACCTCGGTAAGTGCTGTCCAGAAAGGTATCCGCTGTTCAATGGCGTTCTTCGTCCATCCCCAGTCGCATGGGCTTAGTCACTGCTGCTTAGATATCAGCGCTTGGCCGCAGATGGGTCCTGCCTGGTATGTCGACCTCTTGATATGTTCTGTGAGGGCTGCCTTTGTGGTGGGTAGGCGATCTATTTGTCTTCCTTTTGCAAACAGAAGCTTCCTTGCTTGATTCATCTCGGTGCATTCACTGGTTCTATCATAAAGACATGAGGAACCTTTCCAGTTGACACACATTCTCATCTGAGACTAATGAAGGATCTTGGGATAAACTCAAAAAAGTGTCCATTATATCAGGGAAATTAGTCCAGGTGTCCCAAGCGGTTTTCTTCCCAATACAACTGAATGACGACGATGTGTCACAGCCAGTGAAGGCATGGAAGAACAGAAGAGCTTTGGCCTTATTTTCACCAAGACTGTTTGCAATCGTGTGAGCCGGCATTAACCTGTAGTGTTTCTTGACTCCATATGCAACCCATAGTTCATCAATGGATAAAGCATGAAATATGGCAATTGCAAGGTAAACAACGTCAGTGTCGACTGACCTGATCAGGATTCTGTGATGGCCATTTTGTGCACAATGGAGAGCATGCAAGAATAACGTCGTATTGGCTTCTTCATGGTTGCATGGAACAAGAGAAGATTCTATGTTGCACTCTCGGGAAGAGATGACATTGGTATCTTGTGTGCTATATAGCTCCTTCTCTTGTGTGGATAACTTAGCGACGCACTGTGACAGAAACGAAGTGGATTGCATCATCATCATCATCATTGTTGGAGCAAGCTATTTTAATCGCTTCTCCAATGTCGGAATTAAACATGAGGACCACATCTCTTCCTTGAGTTTGAGCTCTCATATCTGGGATTAAGGACAACAGTCTCTCCTTCAATCGTGCTGTATTGACCTTTCCAGAAAAGTCTGGATCTTATCTTAATCTGGACTCGTAAAGTCACCCCATATCTGACAATCTGAAGACTGGCAACGTTTCATCTTGGTGGAATTCTTCTATGTATGAAACTAGCTCACCAAGTATTAGACTATCGACTTTAGTGCTTTTGGGTGTCTCTTACATGCTGAGCATTATGTTTTTGCACACGGTTGGTGACTGAAGTCAGACATGATAGATGATACCTCGCATCTAAGGCATGCATGTCACCTTAGGAGAGCTTTCCCAACAGTTTCCTATCTTGTAACACGTGCATATCGACGAACTCGAATATCAATTTTGTCAATCCTTGCGTCATGGAGATACTCCTTTGTGTCATCTTCTTCACAAAAGAAACAATTAGATGCCCTTGCCATTGAACCCACGCTGTGTCGCCTGGTCTTAACAGGACTTGTCTCATATTCCAGGTTTTCTTTTGACTTCTTTTTCTGAGCACGTTGGAGCTTTTGTTTGTCAAACCTGTTTCTGCAGCTTTTGTGCCAAACTGCTTGGTTTTTTTTTCTGAGCGTGGCTTCAATGCCATCTCCACTGTCCCACTTCACAATGTCAATATCCTCTGGTAAGGCATCAATTTGATGAAACTCCAAAATATTCTCAGCAAATAGTTTGTAGCCGCGTTCTTTATCACTTCCTCTATATTTAGCTATGCTGGGATTAACAAGCTTTTCTTCGGTGTCCTGTTGGCAAATTGCACACAATTTCCAGTCAATCAAGGCTGTTTTCTCTGGGCATTGTCTTTTAGAAGATGCACCTTCACCAGCATCGATTATCTTGCACTTTTTGGACATCGTTATAGCATGTCAGTGCAATGGTTTCACCGTATCAAATGTCCCGAAAAAAGGGGAAAAAATGTTAGTCCACCACCATTACAATTTACAACATATATTTCTGCTTATACACATCTATACATGCATACATCTCATTATTTTCAGACAGCAACTGATTTTTAGTGCATCGATTGCAATACAGATCATATTCATGCATGCAATGTGTGATAGTGATTCACCCACACACAGGGACGTTCTCTGGAACGCATGGATCGACTGACTGCTGGAACGACCGCGGACCATAGTTTCAGAGCGAATGACAGACAGACTCTTAGAATTATAACACCTTTCAAAACATTATATTGAAAACTAAATTGGATAAAGCTGTCTCTACACGCTCATAGCATTTGGATATCAAACATCGATCAAACACTTTTAAGTATTTAGTTGTTTATGAAAGGGTCTCATCTCGATTTTAAAGCAGAAAAACTGAAAATGGAGCATTATAAGTGTGTTTAGTGGATTCCTTGTGTGTGAAAACATTGGATTAGACTATTTTCAAGTGCTTCGGCCTCTTGGTGACCAAGATATCGTAAAAATAGTTTTCGGTGGTGGCCATTTTGAAATTCAAGATGGCGGCCGTAAATGTAGTCTGATCATGTGTGTCCTGCTCTTATATGAAAGAGCATATAAACGTAGTCATGTTTACCAGTTTTCACACCTTTCTCACATTTTGAACGATTCTGGTGAAATGTTGAGCCAACCTACTGTATTATAAGGTGTTAAAGTCGAAGGAGTCTAAAGGGGCTTGAAGGGCTGTAAAGGTCTAAAGGGTATAAAAGGTTTAAATGGTGAAGGGATCTAAAGGTGTCTCAAGTGTCAAAAGGGTCTTAAAGGTAAAAGAGGTTTAAAGGGTCTTCGGGATCTTTTGGATCCTCAGGGTCTTTTGGGTTTTCTTGGATTTTGGGTCTTCTGGGTCCTTGGGGGTCTTTATGGTCATTCGGGGTCTTTGGGGTCTTCAAAGGTCAGAGGGTTTAAAGCAATTGAAAGGGTCGAAAGGTACATTCCAATTGTAAGTAATTAATAGCCGTACGTTTCTGCAATGAGGGGACAACTGATGTTCAAACATTACATAATTAATAGACATATAGTAACACGGCTTCCTGGATGGCCTCATGAACATACGGACGGACGGAGAGACCATGTTTTTCATTTTGATATACAGTGTATAGAGAGATATAGATAATGCCCAGTAGGAAGAGGAATTATAAGAAATATGGAAATGCACCAATTCTGGGGGAATTATTCCATCCATAATTCTGTAGGTATTTGTAGTTTTCAGAGAATTATCTTGTTCTTAAGGACTGGTTCTTCACTTGTGATTGAAAAAAATTGTATTTGTCTGTATATCATCCATTTTGTCTATTTTACAAGAACCCAGAGCCTAAAAGGATTATCTTCTGAGAACACCTGAATGTAGTGTGACATGTTTCTTTCAACATGCATGAATCATTTCCAAAACAAGAAAAGCTCAACCATCTTGGGATTTTGTCCAAAGATAAAAGGTAAGTTTCTACCTCTCAACCATTTGTCTTCAGACAAAATCTCAACCAATTTGTGCTCATGCATTTTTCACAATTTTCCTATCCAAAAGTTTTGACCCTTCACTTCTACTCTTCATTTCTTTTCTTTCTCCTCCCAGATAAACCCAATCAAGACTTTTCACCCTGATGGCTGACATGTTGGTATAACAGGTGTTGAAGTCTGCACAGTTATTCAGCTCAAGTTATTCCTTAGAGCCATATAATGTTATCAATGCGATACATTGTCAATCTGACGATTACTACTATTACTACTGGTATTACCTCTTTTAAAGCCCAAAATAAATCTGACCTTCTGACCTTAGGGAAGTGTCCAACATATTTTACGAACTGGCTGTCCAGGCCCAACCTTCGACCGAGGGTGGCAGGGAATTGTAATTTGTTAAGGGTGATGGTGATAACTCACCCACTCTTCATGAAAGGCACAATCCAGCAACAACCAGTACTCTGGCTTCACGTATCTCTTATGGATGATCTCTTCCTCTTTCGGCTTGCTCCCGTTAGGGGTCGCCACAGCGGACCAACTGTCTCCATTTTGCTCTATCCTCCACATCTTCCATTGACACTCCAACCACCCGCATGTCCGCCCTCACCGCATCCATGAACCTCTTCTTTGGCCTTCCTCTTCTCCTCCTACCTGGCGGCTCCATCTTCAACATCCTTCTCCCGATATACTCCGTTTCCCTCCTGTGCACATGTCCAAACCATCTCAATCTCGCCTCTCTCACTTTGTCTCCAAACCGTCCTACCTGCGCTGTCCCTCTAATACACTCATTTCTTATCCTATCCATCCTCGTCACTCCCAACGAGAATCGCAGCATCTTTAACTCTGCCACCTCCAGCTCCGCTTCCTGTCTCTTTGTTAGTGCCACCGCCTCCAAACCATACAACATAGCTGGTCTCACTACCGTCTTGTATACTTTCCCCTTCACTCTTGCAGCTACCCTTCTGTCACAAATCACTCCTGCAACTCTTCTCCACCCACTCCATCCTGCCTGCACTCTCTTTTTCACTTCTCTCCCACACTCTCCGTTACTTTGGACAGTTGATCCCAAGTATTTAAACCAATCCACCTTCCCCACCTCAACTCCTTGCAACTGCACCATACCACCACCCTCCCTCTCATTTACGCACATGTACTCCGTCTTACTCCTACTGATTAACATTCCCCTTCTCTCCAGTGCGTACCTCCACCTCTCAAGGCTCGATTCAGCCTGCTCCCTACTCTCCCTACAGATCATGATGTCATCCGCGAACATCATGGTCCATGGAGACTCCAGTCTGATCTCGTCCGTCAACCTGTCCATCACCATTGCAAACAGGAAAGGGCTCAGAGTCGATCCTTGGTGCAATCCCACTTTAACCTTAAACCGGTCCGTCATTCCTACCGCACACCTCACCGCTGTCACACTGTCCTCATACATATCCTGCACGATCCTCACATACTTCTCCAACACTCCCGACTTCCTCATACAATACCACAACTCCTCTCTTGGCACCCTATCATAAGCTTTCTCTAAATCCACAAACACACAATGTAACTCTTTCTGGCCTTCCCTATACTTCTCCATCAACATTCTCAAAGCAAACATCGCATCAGTGGTGCTCTTTCCTGGCATAAACCCATATTGCTGCTCACAGATCATCACCTCTCCTCTCAACCGAGCTTCCACTACTCTTTCCCACAACTTCATGGTGTGGCTTAACAACTTTATCCCTCTGTAATTTCCACAGCTCTGCACATCACCCTTATTCTTGAAAATCGGAATCAGTACACTTAATCTCCACTCCTCCGGCATCCTCTCACTTTCCAAGACTTTATTAAACAATCTGGTTAACAACCCCACTGCCATCTCTCCTAAGCACTTCCATGCCTCCACTGGTATACCATCTGGGCCAACCGCCTTTCCACTTTTCATCTTCTTCATAGCAGTCCTCACTTCATCCTTACTGATCCACCCCACTTCCAGATTCACTATCTCCACCTCTTCCAACCTTCTCTCTCTCTCATTTTCTTCATTCATCAGCTCCTCAAAGTACTCCATCCACCTTCTCAACACACTCTCCTCGCTCGTCAGCACATTCCCATTTGCGTCCTTTATCACCCGAACCTGCAGCACATCCTTCCCAGCTCGGTCCCTCTGTCTTGCCAATCGG
Organism: Eptatretus burgeri; assembly: GCF_056783735.1. Lineage (NCBI taxonomy): Eukaryota > Metazoa > Chordata > Myxini > Myxiniformes > Myxinidae > Eptatretus > Eptatretus burgeri. The sequence continues at coordinate 2,448,667 of NC_140973.1, forward strand.
TATAAATCCTTTTCCCCTTCTTTTGTATCCAACTTCTCATACAGCTCGTCATATGCCTTTTCCTTGGCCTTTGCCACCTCTCTGTTTGCTTTTCGATGCCACTCCTTGTACTCCTGTCGACTTTCTTCATCTCTCTGACTATCCCACTTCTTTTCGCCAACCCCTTCTTCCTTATACTTTCCTGTACTTCCTCATTCCACCACCAAGTCTCCTTATCTTCCTTCCTCTGTCCAGATGTCACACCAAGTACCTTCCTAGCTATCTCCCTCACAACTTCTGCTGTCGTTGCCCAATCATCCCACCCATCTTTACCACCATCCAACGCCTGTCTCACCTCCTCCCTAAATTTCACGCAACAGTCTTCCTCCTTCAGCTTCCACCATCTGGTCCTTGGTTCAGCCCTCACTCTCTTCCTCAACCTCACCTCTAAAGTCATCCTACAGACCACCAATCGATGCTGTCGAGCTACACTCTCCCCTGCCACAACCTTACAGTCACTAATCTCTTTCAGGTTGCATCTCCTGCTTAAGATGTAATCCACCTGTGTGCACTTTCCTCCACTCTTGTATGTCACCCTGTGTTCCTCCTTCTTCTTGAAATACGTGTTTACCACTGCCATTTCCATTCTTTTTGCAAACTCTACCACCATTTCCCCTTCCACATTTCTCTTGTTGAGACCGTACCTCCCCATCACCTCCTCATCCTCTTTATTCCCTTCCCCAACATGTCCATTGAAATCTGCTCCAATCACCACTCTTTCATCCTTGGATACACTCTCCACCACTTCATCTAACTCACTCCAGAAATCTTCTTTATACTCCATCTCACACCCCATATGTGGGGCATATGCACTGATGACATTCATCATCACCCCTTCAATTTCCAACTTCACACTCATCACTCGGTCAGACACCCTCCTCACCTCCAATACCCTCTTGACATGATCTTCCTTCAGGATTATCCCGACACCATTTCTCCTCCCATCCACACCATGGTAGAACAGTTTGAAACCACCTCCAATGCTCCTCGCCTTACTCCCCATCCACTTGGTCTCTTCTCTTATGGATGATGCACATATTGAAATCACCCTCCAGGAAAAACACAAGGCAGGGTGAGCACTTATACAGCCAGCTACTCCTGCAGACCTCGCTCGACCCCCATGTGTATATATATATGTGTGTATGTATATATATATATATATATATATATATATATATATATATATATATGTATATATATATATGTGTGTGTGTAAAAAAAAAAAAAATATATATATATATATTTCTTCTTCTTCTTCTTTCGGCTGCTCCCGTTCAGGGGTCGCCACAGCGGATCATCCGTATGATCCGCATAGTGGTTTGGCACATGTTTTTACGCCGGATGCCCTTCCTGACGCAACACTGGTCGCCTCTTACGACACAGGGATATGGTACACCTATTTTAACCAGGGTATACACCGGCCCAGTATACTGGTACTCATTTCGCCGACCTCGGAAGGATGACAGGCTGAGTCAACCCCCTGGTGTATTAATTCAGTGGCCAAACGGGGCTTGAACTCAGGACCTTTTGGATCCCAAGCTGCTGCCCTAACCACTGCGCCAACACCAGGATATATATATATATATATATATATATATATATATATATATATATATATATATATATATATATATATATATATATATACATATATACATATATATATATATATATATATATATATATATATATATATATATATATATATATATATATATATATATATATATATATATATATATATATATATATATATATATATATATATATATATATATATATATATATATATATATATATATATATATATATATATATGTATATATATATGTATATATATGTATATATATATATATGTATATATATATATATGTATATATATATATATGTATATATATGTATATATATATATGTATATATATGTATATATGTATATATATGTATATATATGTATATATGTATATATATATGTATATATATATGTATATATATATGTATATATATATATATATATATATATATACTTTTTTTTTAATGGTGTGAACAAACTTTGGTACATCACGGATGATGACGGTTGTGGTCAAGTTTCTTAAGAATTGTGTGTAGTTTCTGAGAAGAAAGCAAATAACTATTTTGGGGGGCAACCCCGTTGACCCCTCTAGGGGCCGATTATTTTTTATTTTTTTTATGCCATGAACAAGCTTTAGTACAGACACAGTGATGAACAATGTGGTTGTTTCATCAAAATTGTATGTGTAGTTTCAGAGAAGAGGTTGAAAGTATTTGTGGATGGATGGACGGATGAAGCACCGTTCCATAAGTTCCCCAGAGCTACTTCCCAGGTGAACTAAAAATCAGGATCGAAAGGGATTTATGGGGGGTCATGTCAGGTCAGGTATGGGAGCATGCGCCAGAGCATCGCATTGCTGCATCCATTTTCCGCCGGTACTCCAAGGGCCTCTGTCTGGCCATTCCAGAGGCAGATGCCTGGCCCATCCCCATCTCCTTGAGATGTTGATCAATCTGCTGCAACCACGAGGGACGTGGTGGGCCCGTTGGCCTCCACCACTCATGACCCTCCATCGCTGAGAGAATCTGGTGAGCAGGATCAGCATCCAGAAAACGAGCCACATGTCCATACAGCCGCAGCTGCGACTCACGGACTATGCAGGTGACAAATCTCATTTGAGTCTCTCTCAGCAACAGCTCGTTGGACACAAAGTCCGACCAGCGATAGCCAAGGATTATCTGAAGAGACCTCGTATGAAATGAATTAAGTGTCTGTCTCAGATCCGTGGTTAGAGTGAAAGTCTCCCATCCTGAGAGCAAGACTGGAAGCACCAAGGACCTGAAGACTCGGACTTTCGTCCTCCCGCATACGTACCGGCAGCGCCACACTCCATCATCCAGTGAATCCATGACTCACCAGGCCCGACCCAGACATCTGGTGACCTCTGTCTTACAGCCAGCAGAGACATGAATATCACTGGCAAGGAAAGTGAATCTCTCCGTGACCTCAAAATCCTTGCCACAAACAGGTACAGACAGGAGAGCATCATTCAAGATGTCAGTGAAAGCCTGGATCTTAGTTTTGACCCAGGAAACCCGTAATCCCAGCGGCTGCAACTCCTCATTCAGCACCTTGAGGGCCCCCAAAAGGATCTTCAGAATCTCTGCAAAGATGACTGCATCATCTGCGAAATCAAGGTCAGAGATCTTGACATTCCCAAATGATGTACCACAACCTGATCTCTCTGCCATCCTCCCCATAATCCAGTCCATATAAGTGCTGAAAAGTGTGACGGCCAGTAAACACCCCTGAAGAACTCCAGTAACAACTAGAAATAAGCCAGATATGGTGTCGCCACATCTCACAGCACTCTCAGTGTCAGAGTATAGTTCAGACGTCAGATTGATGGCACCCCACAAAGACCAAGAATCCTCCAGAGAGCATCCCGATTTACTGAATCAAACACTTTACAGAGATCAACATAGGCTGCAAGCAGCCATTGCCGAAACTCTCGTCTGCATTCGGTGAGGACCCGAAGGGCAAGGATACAGTCAATTGTTGACCTCTTTGGCTTGAAGCCTGACTGCTCTGGATGCTGGTGCTCAAGCAGATGGTGGTGAACCCTATCAAAAATTATCTGAGCAAAGACCTTGCCCAGCCCTGAGAGCAGCGTCACCCCTTGGTAGTTGTTGCAGTCTTGGCGATCACCCTTCCCTTTCCAGAGAGGGACAACAAGGCCCCTCTTCCAGTCAGTTGGGATGATGCCTGCATTCCAGACAGAGCACAGAATTGCATGCATCAACTCGAGTACAGCATTTCCACCAGCCTTGAGAAGTTCAGCATGGATGCCACAGATCCCTGGAGCTTTGCCCCATTTCAACTGGTTCACCACAGCCTGTGTTTCCATGAATGAAGGAAAGCCACAGTTGATTGGAGCATCAGCAATAGCGACAGTAACACCCCTGACATCCAACTCGATAGCTGGTGGATCAGCCTGGTACAACCGCTCAAAGTAACCGGCCCAGCGGGCCTTCACTTCAGACTCCTCTGTCAAGAGCCTACCACTCTCTGCTCGAACTGTAGTGCTCCGAGGGATGGGCTTGGATGAACGTAATGCGCGAATTCCCCTGTAAGCGGGACGAGAATCACCTGTCCACAGGTGATGCTCTACCCCCTCACAGATTCCTCGCACATAGGCCTCCTTGTCCACCCTCAGTGCACGTACAGTTTTACGCCTCAGCTCCCTGAACAGCTCAGCTCTGCCATTCAGCCTGGCCCTGCGACTCTGGTCAATGGTATCCAGAGTCCCTTGAGAGACAAAATTCTTCTTTGCCCTGCGGTGAGCTCCAAGGCATCCACCGGCAACATCAAGGACGGTGGTCTTGAAGGTGCTCCACAACTCTTCAGGACCCCCCCAAAGCACCCAGACCCCCCAAATCTCCACTCAGCCTGTTCGCAAACTCCTCAGCGACCCTCTCATCCTTGAGCTTGGCAACATCCAGCCTTGGCTGCGATGGTACCATTCTCCTGGATTTAAGCTGCAATTTCATCATTGCTACAACAAGCCTGTAGTCAGTATTGAGGAACTGAGCACTCCGGTGGACTCTGCAGTTTTGGATTACCCTCCAGTGACCATCATCGAGCGCATGGTCTCCTTTGCCACACCGCCAGCGTTGGAATACCAAGTCCAGCGATGAGCTTGTGGGCGCTGAAACCATGAACCAGCCACCCTAAATCCATGACTTCTTGCAAAGTCAAGGAACTTAGTGCTCTTCTGGTTCACAGTTCCCGACGCATGGGGACCAACACATGTTTCATAACCATCCCTATCAGTTCCAATCGATGCATTGAAATCCCCCAAGACGAGGAGAGTATCTCGCCTGGGGCACTGATCAACCACAGATTCGAACATGGCATAGGATGCAGCCTTCAGGGTGAGATCCCTCGCCTCAGTCTGACCATCTGCAGAGACCAGGGAAATGACACCCAAGTAGTGACGAATCCTGAGTCTCATAATACGCTCGTTGACCGGTGTTCCCTCAATTATCATTAGAGTCAGATTATTTGACACAGCTACAGCAACTTCCTGGGCATGGTAACCATCAGAGCAATCAGAACAATAGTAGGTGTAACACCTTCCATGATCTCACCGCAATCCGGTCTCCGAACCTCAGAGAGTGCTTCAATACCGATGTCCAAACGCTTGAGCTCAGATGATAACAGAGACAGGTGATCATCCTCTCTTAGGGATAGGACATTCCAGGCACCCACCCGAAGGGACCGCCTCAGGTTAACCCAAGGAGACCGCCATCTGGTAGACGACAGCTCAGCACAACTCCGACGCACACTACCGCAATCTGACCCTGGATGGTTACCCTGTGGTTTCCCTCCTATCATCAAAGATTGGGGGTCCCGAAGGCTTTGTCCCAATCCCGTCATCTGGTGAGCTGCCCTGCAAAGAGAAGCTGCACAGGAGGTACTCTCATGGAGTGGGTTTTCAGATTTATTTTTGCTTTTGGTATGTTTTATGGTGGCCAGAGTGCAAATCCTGCCACTCACCTCCTAATAAAAAGTAACCCAACTGCAGGAGGATGTCCGCAGACACAGTTAGGCACAAGATATGGATGGCCATTGGCTCTCAAGGAGCTCCTCCACCCTTTGAGGTTTTGTTTTTAATTCTGCTGGGTGTCCATATCCAAACACCCTCCTCACCAGGAAACTTGGTGGGGAGAGACGGTTTCGTCTCCGACAACCCGACCATGAAACAGCTAAGTACAGGTTTACATCGTACCTGCAGCAAGTCACAGATCTCTTTTGACCTGACCTGCCTGACAATAAGGTCAAGATCAAGGACACCTGACAATGAGGTTGCCCCCAAAATAGTTATTTGCTTAAACATCGGGTCATTTTGTTCATTCCATGCCACTTTGACTTCCTCCTCAGTATCATTATTCTACCAGGTGAGCACCCGAGTGTATTGTCCTTATTTTTTCCTCAAGTTGCAGTTTAACAACTATTTTGAGGAATTCCCATTGAGCTGAATGTTACCCAGTTCATGACATGGGGTAGCAAGAACGTATTGAAATGGATCATAACTTCAAAGGTGTGCCAATCGCCTTTGGTTCATCAGAATGTGGTGATACAATACGTACAAGAATTTATACCTGCAATGTATCCATCTCATCAGCTTAATAATCAAAGCATTGAGAGTCTAAGCCTCCACAATCCTTTCCACACTTTTACGGTCAATTTCATGGAGTATCAGAGATCAAGGATGTCTGAGAATTCAGGTAGAGTTTTAGAGTAGAAGGACACGGCCATGAATTTGATTGTCAGAAACCTCAAGAACCTTAAAACGTATTCGGTGGTTAGAGCGTCCGCTCTGAGTCTGGGAGGTCCATGTTTCGAGCCTCGTCGAGACATACGAGCCTCTTCAGCCCAGAGGGGAGAGCAGTACTCCATCAACCTGGAGATGAAGTCCTTGTAGGTGGATGGGAGTTCAGGTGTGCCAAGGAAGAACTTTGTACAACGGAGGATGCTCAGTCGGCGGCTAGTTTTGGAGGCCAATTTTGAAACGTGGTTCATCCAAGAAAGATCATGGCTGACAGTGAGACCCAGGAATTCGAATGTCTGAACTTCCTCGAGGATTATGAAGAAAGTAGATAGGGGAGTTGGGGGGTTTAACAGACAGTCGTTTCAGAGAAAGGGAAAGAGAGAGAGAAAGAGAGAAAGAGAGAAAGAGAGATTTGTCAGGATTTAAAGACATATTCCCAGTGTTTGACCAGCTTGTGATATTTTTCAACGTCTGAAAAGAGGGAAGAGTCTGCAGCCTGCCTGTGCAAAGGATGAGGGATGTCACGGCAGAGTGGAGT